>NW_020954564.1:21878711-22031742 GCF_900497805.2 Vombatus ursinus
AGAGAGAGAGAGAGAGAGAGAGAGAGAGAGAGAGAGAGAGAGAGAGATATCAATTAGTCAATTAACCAACAAATATTTTAAAAATACCTATTATGTTCCAGGCACTGTTTTAGCTAAAAAGTGAAACAGTCTCTGACCCCAAAGAGCTTACATGTACACATAAAAGTCTGCACAAAAATAATTACAAGGTAGTTTTTTTTGGGGGGGGGCATTGCAGTTGTGGGCAGGGATCAATAAACACTGCATGAAGAAGGGGGTACTTGAGCTAAGTTTTTAAGAAAACCAGAGACTCTTAAGACATAGAATGGAGAGGAGAGTGTATTCCAAGACAACCTGTGGGAAGGTTTCTACCATTAAGAGATAACTGATGACTTTGGAAACGTCAGGTTCAGACAAGTGATGAGGTTGGAAGCCATAGTGCAGAGGGTGGATATACAAGTAAGAGAAGAGCAAGTATAGATAGCTTTTTTTAGGAATTTAGCGGTGAAAGGAAGAAGATACATAGGAATGATAGCTTGAGATAAATGGAAGCATCTATTGAGGATTTTTTAAGGAAGAGGAGATGTAGACGTGCTTTTTGAAGTTGGAAAGGAAGCAACAAATAGCGAGAAACTGAAGAAATGATCGTGGGGGTAACCCAATGGACAAAGGGAGGAGACTGGACCAAGGGTATATATAGAGGTGGTGGTTGTAGTGAGAAGGGTCAGGCCAAACTCAGAGTACAGGAGAAAACAGGGGATCATGCCAAGGAGTTTTAAGGTGCAGAGAAAAGGGAGCTCACAATGAATGGTTTCCATTTTCTCAGTTAAGTATTAAGTGAGACCCTAAGATGAGAGCATGGGGGGGAAGAAGTGGTATTTGAGGCTTGATGAGAGAGATAAAGAATCAGGGAGAAATAGGAGAGCTGCCTTGCTGCAGTACATTTATGTTAAAACTACCTAAGTAAATGCTTATTTGTTAAAGAAAATCCCTTTAAAATTATGGAGTCATACCTTTTATGCTGCTGCTGTATTGTTTCTTTAATGTAATTATCTCCACTATTTTCTGATATCACTTCTATGAAAAGAAAAAAAAATAAGCTTATCATTGACCATGCCTTTCACTGTACAGTGTGAACTTCCGTACCCTATTATTTACCTAAGTGCCATGCAACTGACAACTCTCATCCAGGCTAAAGACAATGAAATGAAAGGACAAACATTTCCTGATGACTCAGGATTCATGGGGTAAGTATTAATATGTTTATTAATAGTGAAAATTAGAATCCTTTAAAGGGGAAAAAAAAAAAGCCTTAACAGTTTTGAAGCAGCAACATGATACAGTGAAAAGAGATTGGCTGGTCCAGAGGAGTTCAAATCCCACTTCAGATACTAGACATGTGACCATGAGCAAGTCTCTCTTTCCTTTTTTTCCCTTTCCTTTTTGGGGAGGCAATTGGGGTTAAGTGACTTACCTAGAGTCACAAAGCTAGTAAGTGTTATGTGTCTAAGGCCGGATTTGAACTGAGGTCCTCCTGACTCCACAGCTGGTGCTCTATCCACTGCGCCACCTAGCTGCCCCCAAATAGCAAGTCTCTTACCGTCCCTTAATTCATTTCCTCTTTTGTCAATAGTAAGAATAACTGAAAGTACTTGCATGATTGATGTATTTGGAGAGTCAAATAAGATAATATATGTAAAATGCTACACAGATGCTATTAAAATGCAATAAAACCCCTATGTGTCATTTTAAGACCCTTTAGTCCAGTCATGATATAAAAAGTAAAAATGACTAAATGTTAAAGTCTACATCCCTTTTTGTAATGTCTTTAAAAGGTGTAACACAAATACTAGTCACGTTTTGCAAAAAGCAATATATTTGATACAAGAAAATTAAATACTTGCTTCATAAGTACTTACCGGACTTTTGATATTCTGTATTCACTTGTCTGGAAATATTGTTTTCTGAAATTTTGTCATCATCTGATACTGAGCTTTGCAGGTCACCTGTATCCTCTCTACTTTTGTTGGGTGTTAAAGGAGGTATTCTAAATAGAACACACTGCCATTACTACCATGTAAATGTTTATCAAAGGTTAAGACATAGATTTTTAAAAAGGCATTCAGATAAAAAACCAGATGGATGAAGAATGCACATGAGGCATATTACATTACAACATGTAGTTAGAGGAGTAGCTCAGAGTTTCTTCATTAGTACACACATTATAAAAGTCCAAATTGAGCAAGGTATCCCATAATTTTTCTTAGCCATTATTATAAAATTAAATATAATTCTTTTAACAATTCTTTCCTTAGTTAAATTAGATATGATACATTTAATTTTAATTTATGAAGCCTAGACTAACAGAAAATTATTATCAAACCGAATCCTTTCCAACACCCTACTGTTCACGATAAAAAGGAAAATAATATTGGCATAAACTCATTTCTGCAAATGTGAGGAGGCCTAAGAAATTTATCCAAATCCTTTAAAGCTGGACACATGTATCCTACACAGTTTCTATCACATCACTGCCTTGCAAAAAATACGTTTTTATTTTATTTAAAATAAAAATTTTTTAAAAAGCTCAATGAGTACTATATTTTATGATGGAAACCTATTAGAACCTTTTACAAAGTTTTAGAGTAGGAATTCTTTAGTCTTTTACATGAGTTAAGTAAGACTAATGTCAATTCTGTTTTGTCCTTCAGCTAAAAAGTACTTACCTTATGAGAATCATAGATCATAGATAGGGCTATGGATTTAGAGCTGAAAGGGGCCTCAGATGTCATCTAGTACAACCCCCCTTTTACATATGAAGAAACTTAAGCATACAGAGAAGAAGTGATTAGCTTTTGTCAGAAGTGGGCAAATATACAGCCTTGATCAAGGTTCCTTAGGGAGGGGGCAGAGCTAGGATTCAAAGCCAGGGCTCCCATGTTTCCACTGTACTACACAATGCCTTGGTAAGATAACTACAGGAAGCATTCCAATATCTTAGTTATCAAAATATAAAACAGGGTCTCAAACAACAAATACACAGAGAAAGATGAAATGTTAACTCACATGGTTTGGAATGTGCTCTCTTGAAGGGCTCCCATTTTACTTTCTTGGCATAGTTTTTTAAGTTGATCTATATGTTCTGGATTATCAGTACCCATTCCCATTGATAAAATTTCAGCTCGAACATTATATTCAATTACAGAAGTTTTCAAATTTGAAAGCTTGGTGAGATGGACCTTGAATTAGAAAGACAAAATAGAAGTACATTTCAGAATCACTATTTTAAAAAACATTTTCAATTATTTTAGTGTACTTTCTGATTAAAAAAAAATTACTTATATGATAGAATACATTCACCAAAGACAATGCTGTAAATTTAGCCTCCTCATTCACCAAGTACAAGAGATTTCAGATAGACAAATTTATATTATCTGTTGCTCACTTCTCTCAAAAACTCTCCTTTTTTGATCCCCTTTTAATTTTTCTGATTGTATTACAAAGAAAGCTACAATTCATTTCCAAAAGTTTTGGTAGTTTGTTGACACACTAGATATCCTACTTTTTAACCAGGCAAGTATGTGCCCTGACTCTGGGCCCTCTGGCAGCAGCAGTAACACATATAGATGGATGTGGGCTAGAAATTAGTTACCAGGAAACAGAAGAAATGACATTAGAATCCCTGAATCTGTGGGAATTTGTGTTTTCTACATCTCAAATGTAAAACAAAACATAATATAAAAGTTTTGAGAACAATTAATTCACTTTTTCTACATTATTTTAAGGACAAAAATCCTAAGATTCACATATTTTATAATTTCTAGGGCAGTAATTTCCCAAAGTTTGACCCTAAAGAATAGGCTTGTAAATAAACCTGGATAAGGCGTGACCTCAGTTTATTTAAGGAAGAGGAAGTCTTTCCCCAAACACCAGCGAGCATAATGTACACTGATGCCTGATCTAAGAACAAAATCAGGGGCACTAGAGGCAATAGCCCTTAGTTTCTTAAATAAAAGTTATCTGGGAGTCCGCATTAGATGGCAGCTACTGACTCTTCATAAACAATTTTTGACTGACATAATTTCAGTCCAAATGAATAGTGAAGGAGTAGAGGGAGCGAGGGCATTCTCTCCTTTGCAGTCCTAATGGGTATACTGTTATACACTTGAAACCTATAAAGAGAAACCTGGAGGAAAGTATTTGCTGTATTTTTTCTTTAATTGATCTCACTTTTATAATGAATAATTTTATCAGCATGCAGAAGCTAAGCATTTTTTAGACCCAAAAGGTCAAATGAAATATTTGTAAAGCATTTTACAAACCTTAGAGTGCTATATAAATTAGTTATTATTTTTGCCACACTAAATATAAATGATCACTCTAAAGTCTGTATACTCAAAAGCTATAAGGTAGAAAAAAATGGGCTGAAGATAGAGTATGTGTGCCAAAGATCATCTCCTGGAGTGTGCTTTTTAGGAAGGTATTTTTAAAACTACATCTTTGATCACTTGCTTTATCATTTAGATTTCTGCCAAAAACACGCAAGTAAAAAGAAGAGTCCACCAAAACTGAAGTTAGATTCCAGTTCATAAAGGTTTTACTCTTTTGGGAGAATATTTGGGATGATTTTTGGTTCCCTTATAAATACAGATTATATTCCTTATAAGAAAATGGCACACTTACCATTGGATCAACCCAAACTGTATTTCCCAAAGACAGTACTACTTTTGCCTCATGTAGTTTTCCTATAATTTTATGGTGAACATATCTAGTAACCTGAAAAATGTATAAATTATTTTGTTACATGTTACTTGAAAGATCGATTTATAATGAGCAATCACTATGAAAATCCATATAGTATTAAAAGCAACATTATATATGTTCTACTTCAGATTAAAGTGAGTTCCATTCAGGAGATATAAAAAGAAAGTGATATAAATATATGCATTTTCATTATCACAGAAACTCATTTGAAATTATTGGAATATTTTTGATCCAAAAAAATTTCCACTATCTTTCAATATATAACCTAAGTGTTTTTACATTTCTCATTATCATCTTGTATTATCATCACATTTTTTTCCTTACACCACTTTTTTAAAATAGTCTTTGCACAGTGAAAAAAAAGCTCTGCCTATTGAAGAAAGCATTCCTGGGTTCAAATCCCACCTCTGACACCAACCTGGGTGACCTTAGAAAGTCATGAGATTATCTTATCTTATTAGGCTCTCTTGGGCCTCAGTTTCCTCATTTCTAAAATGTGAGGATTAGACCAGATGGCATCTGAGTTCTCTTAGAGGTCAAGAGCTATGATGACATAAAACTCTCGTTATCAGGTAAATGGCAGCATTGCCATTTACAAGAGTAAACCTTGGCAGATGAAGTGACCTTCTTCACAATTACACTGCTGATTTAACTGTACAAGGGGGAACTAGCATCCATGGGTTATATATTCCAAATACAGCATTCACTGTTTCTGATAGATCACATTCTCTCTTCTTTTCAAGCAGAATGCTAATAAGAGACCTAAATCACACTGCTGTCAACATTTGTATTTCTGTGCTAATAACTGCCAAGATTCAATGTCCCAAAATGGCTGCCAGAGCAAAAGCAGATTTTCAACATGAGGTTTTTGCTTTGCTTTGTTTTGTTTTTAAGGTTCAGGATACCAACAGTTCAGTACATGGAAACATAGAGCTTGTAACAAGAGAGTAAAGCCAGCCCAATGTTTTATTGCAGGGGCATACTTAAAATAAAGAAGGGCAGTGAGAAATGACGGTGGAAACAGATCAGGTCCACTGGGTCGCTGGGTGGAAGTGGGCATCCTGCCAGCAGGTGGAATTTTGCGGCCCAAAGTGTGGCAGGTTTTCATATGGTTCTTATCTGTATTAAGCAGGACCAGGTATTGACTGAGGTAAGGGGGCAAAAAGCTTGGACCTAGAGACTTATTCATAGTAGAAGGAGGAAGGAGAGAGAAGACTCCTGGAGAAATGGCAGATAGCTGTGACTCAAACTCTCTGCCAATGAGAAAGGGTCTTTTGGCTCTTATTGCCCATCTTACTCAGACAGCATGACACAGCAGATTCACACTTCCTTGGTGCTTCTTTGTTTAATGAAGTGGAGAAGCTCTCACACAAACAGAAACCCGAAATTTGTCCAGCCCAAAGTAATTATCAAGTAATTCCATAAATTAAAACTAGATACTTTCCTGCCCCTTATTACATGGCACACTGGATAAAATTGAGCATTCTATTGATTCAAACTTATCATGTTAATTACAAAGTACAATATGGCAAGTATTGTACCCCAGAACTACAAAAAAAGTCAGCCAGAAGTCCTGGGCACTAAGAAAGGGGGTTGCCAATAAAACCAGAGCCATCCACAAAAGCAAACAAGCTGACAGTTTCCCAGCGGGTGGAAACAGAGATGATGAAGGGATGGTTTCAGAAAAATCTGGGAAAACTTACACGAACTGATGCAAAGTAAAGTGAGCAGAACCAGCAGAACACAGTAACAGCAATAATTTAACGATGATACTGTGAAAGACTCTCATCAATACAATGATTCACAACAATTCACAACAAAAAACTCATGATGAGAAATGCTATACATCTCCAGATAGATTTGGGCACTGGTTGAATGACCAGACCTGAAGAGTAGTTATTAATAAGTTGGTTTCAACACAGAATGAATCCTCCAATGGACACTGGCCCTGAGATCTGTCCTTGGCATGTGCTGGTGAATATTTTTAGCAATGATTTGGAAAAAAGCATAGTGGGAATGCTTTTTGGTTTTACAGGTTTCACAAAGTCAAAGAATAGACAGTACTTAACTGGAACAAAAAAGGTTTATTTTAGGGCAAGGGAGGGGAGGGAGAGCAGGAAAGTAGTAGCTGAAGTTTATCACCTTTAAATGTCAAACTATTTTTATTTTACCCATGGAAATCCTTCTAAGATTACTTCTGAAAAATTATCTTTAAATAAATTAAAATTATCTACTTTCCTGCCCCTTATTAAATGGCACACACCAAAATTTAGCATTCTAATGATTCAAACTTATCATGTTAGTTACAAAGTACAATACAGTTACTGTACTTTGCTGTTACATTAATGAGATGTGGGAATGACAGATCTTCTACTCTCTGCTGAGACCTTTTATAAAAACTGAATTCAAAGATGTTTTCTGGATAGCAGAGGTTGCCAAAAATCTCAGCGACAGCTAACTGGCATTTTATTATGTATATAAAAGCATATGTTGTCCTTTTAACTTCATAGGAATGAGATAAGTGATAAAGAACTTTATCAAAAATCATTCTGAATTAAATCAGCTTTTAAAAATGGAATTTCATACATATTCAGCTATAAAAATTATTTCAAACATAGATTCCAAACATTACTTTTACATTTTAAAATCATGGCTACTATACCAAATTACTAAGTACCTCTAAAAACTTTAAAAATGTAAAAACGTGAAAGCATGGGACTTTACCTTTGGGTTCCATTCAACTTCATTGTCAATAGGTTTCACTCTACAAACAATAAATTCTATAGCTTGAGGAGGTAAATTTTGGAATCTCTGGGGTAGATGAAGCAGCTGATGATTTTTAGTATTGCTTGTCCTGCCTTCATCTATAAATTTTATGTGAACATTAAAAAAGACACAATTTTCCTCTTTTTGGCTCATTTCCAAAACTTGAACCCTGTAAAATAAAGAATAGCTAAATATGTTTCATTCTAAAATTAAATAACCTTTGCCCTAATTTAAATAATGAGAAGAAAAAATTATTGAATTTTGCTAATTTAATCAATATTTTCAAGTATGTTAAAAGAAAAAACTCACTGAGTGCCTTCTAATTATACATTATATATTAGTATTTAGGGCAAACTCACAATAAAGTCTGAAAAGTCCTTATACTAAGATACTATTAATATGAAGGTACTGAGAATTAAACTTTCAGTGTGCTTCATTATTCCTGAATTATTATTTCCAAATACATACTAGAATCCAGGTTGAGTTGGACATACCTACCACCTAAGATCCATCAATAACATTCAGTCATTATAGAAAATGGTGCCAATGACTCCAATGTCTAATGACCTTCTTCGAAAGGTAGCCTTGTAGTTTACATGCTTCACGTATTCTTGTACTTTGTCAACAGAAAAACAGTAGTGTTTGTCTCAGAGTTGTAAAAGAGGACAGGGCTGTCTTCATAAGGTTAATTTGTTATCACAGGAATCCTTGCAAAGTTTCTTGCTTTGTCAACATTTTTTCAATGCTACTGCTGACAAGCTTTGCTCTTAGAACAGGAATTGAATAAATATTACTTTTGCTTCTGGAAAGGGCATAATGATCCACTATACCATGACTCCACCCACCATTCCTGCAACAACTCAGAGCAAAATTCCTTTTCAGTGGCACCATTCTCCTATGGGTTGTCTCTTCCTACTAAGATGTAAGCACCTCAGAGACAGGCAACGTCTCTCTCGACTTTTGCATTTGTGTTCTAAGAACCTACTACATAGTAACACACTTAATAAATGCTTTATCATCCATTCAACGTGTAGACATCCAGTATAGGAGGGACAGTTTCACATTTATATTTGTTGTCCTAGTGCTTAGGTCATACGAGTAGGGAACCTGCAGCCTCGAGAACACATGTGGCACTCTAGATCCTCAAGTGCAGCCCTTTGACTGAATCCAAACTTTACAGAACAAATGCCTAGCCACAGGATCCCCACCCCTGGCTAGGACATAATAATGCATTTAAATGTTTTTTTTTCATTCATTCCTTTCTACACTGAATTCAAAAGCATTATAGATGTGATAATGCAGTTATCCAGTATAGTTTAAACCTCAGTTCAAATTTACAATATGTTTTTATATTACTTTGGATAAAACAAAATAAAGCATCTTACCTGTGAAAAACTGCTTTTTCATATAGTCCATACAAGGCAAACTTCTCAACTTTTTCAACAGACATTTTATTACTGGATTCCTTAAAATACTCCTTCATTTCCATATTAAGAGCTGCATACAGATCTTTGTGTTTATCAAGTATGCGCCCAAAATAGTTTGTTGCATTCACAATATAGAAAGGTATTATCTGAAAGCATAACATATACTTTAAAAGATCTGAGATTTCCCTAGTGTGGCCCCTCCCTCTACCAATTAAAGTCACAATCCCTCTAAGCCTTAAGTAGATGATTTCATGAGTTGTTTCTTATAAAATCACAGTTGACCCTCTCCATGTAAAAATCACCTGGTGGCCAATCTTCTGGTAATGAGCATCTTTGAGCATAGCTCAAAGTCTTTGAATAACAGATACAGAGTGCATTGCCTTACCAGCTTGGTAGGACCTGCTGGGACTTATGGAATAGTTTTCAAGAGCCCAAGATCATCTGTATGCCACAATGAGGCATCTGAATAGGGTTTTAATGGAGGAAAAAAAAACCCTACATATATATACATACATGTATATATACACATATGTATGTATGTATAGATCTATATATAAAGTGGTAACTGGAAAATCGGATAATTCTATTTTTTTTTTGAGACAATCAGGGTTAAGTGATTTGCCCGGGGTCACACAGCAAGCAAGTGTGTGAAGTCACATTTGAACACAGGTCCTCCTGACTTCAGGGCCACTGCTCTATCCACTGCACCACCTAGCTGCTTCAAAAATTGGATAATTCTAAGCAAATGATGTATGCATGTGAGTTTAAATCATACACAGAAACTGATGCCTTTATAGATTGGGCTTAACTGCTAAGACAGTGTGACTGATGCATTTCAGCTTAACTAAGGGATTACACAAATAAACAAAACCCTCTATACTGTATTCACAAACAATAAAGTCCTTTAAAAAGTTCACTGGAAGATTTCTGCCAATCGATTTCATTCTCAGATGACAAAATCCTTTAAAAAAAAAAGTCAAGAACGAAACCTTATGACCTCAGATACCTATTCACAGCAAGGAGCACTAAAGGATTCAACACAAGAAGGTAAATTTGACCTCTCAGGTTTCACTGAGATGAGCGGGATGGGACCCTTTCATATGGCTATGCAGAAGTACACTTTAAGCAGAAAGAACAGGATAAAAGAAACAGTGAAGTATAGTAATGCATACAAAGAAGAAAAACTTACATGGAGAAATGATCAGAGCAGAAAGTAGACTCGAGACTATTTGGAGAAAGAGCAATAGAAGCAGAAAATGAAAGGACTGGAACAGACCACAGACCACCTGGACAGAAAGAGGAGACAGTCAACTCTATGAGATCTGGGGCTATCTTTTTTTTTGTTTCTGTGTCCTTCATACCCGATACATAGAAAACATAGATGCTTTAATATACCAATCAACCAGGATTTGTTGGGTGCGTACTACACGGCAGACATTATGTTTATTGGTGGATAAATGTTTACTGAATTGAGTTCTAGGAACCAATCACGAGCCTGGTACCACATCATGACATGATAAGAGACGAGAAGCTTCAATTAATTATCTAGACAATCTAAGTTTGCCATAATAACTTCATCCATCAAAATCGTGGAAGAAATAATGACAAGAACTGCTATTCTGTACCTGATTCTTACTGACAATGGGAAAGGTAGAAATGATGGAAATGAGACGGGGCAGAGAGTGGGAACTCTTGGCCAGTTACTAGATGGCCTCTGCGATTCCGTTCATTGCTGATTCAGACATTCATTCTTTGATTTTGTGACTCCAAATGCCTTTCCATCACCTTTACCTATAGATTCATCTAATGCATATCTAAAAAGAAAATTTTTACTCTCATTATGTAAAACATCTTAATGTTTAAATTCTTTTAAAGACTTCATTATAAACTGAAGCACAAACAATTCAAACAAAATAAAACCACATATTAAGCCACAAGCTCCAAACTTCTTTAGTTAGAGCACTAAAAAGTTATGTGCCCCCCTTTCTTTACTCTTCTCACCTCCTCCTCTTCTGTGTACATTTTCAGATTTTGCTGCATTTTTTTATACTCAGTGGATATGTAATGGTTCAGCCTCTGCTCCGCATCCCTTTCTCCTAATCTTCCCAGTTCAGCTTGGTCTTTCTTCTGGTACAGCACCATTTTGCTGCTTTGATATACTAAGGTTTGTTCAGCTATTCCCCTAAACTCTGGACATATAAGTTGTTCCTATGTTTTTTACTAAAATACATTTATGTGCATAAAGGTATTATTCCCCTCTCCAAAACAGGGAGAGGCAGAGAAGTGACCGCTCTGTCTTCAAATGTGTGACAAGGAAGGAATCTGGGCAGAGGGTAACATATTTTAATGTTCTAAGAGGTTTATAAGAGAAAAAGTGAATTCTAAGTCAACTCCAATCCATTCATATTTTACTTCTGGTCTTCTCTCTCATTAAGTACCATTTCTAGACTGAAAACGACAGAAAAAAGTGAGTAATAGTGCATTAAAACCCAAAACAAAGGGTAAGAGGGCAATGGGCTGCCCTTGGTGAGTCATTTATATCTTGATGCCCAGCAGAGCTGGCAGAAAAATTGGCTGAGCCCCAGCCATTGATCACTAAGAACACAAGGGTGTGAGAGAGGGGCCCAGGAACTGAACAAGTCTGAATGTTTCTAAAAGGGGGTAGAGAACAGAATCTGAAACTTGAAGCCCAGTGAACTTGAATTCCATTCATGGGAAAATTGTGGACCCCTATTATCAAAGGAGTGATTAGTGACACATTATTAGAGGAAGTTCCTCAACAGAAGCTCTTTCTCCTATACTGATGTACTCTCAGGTGTGATTAAAAAAATTGGTAAATGAACATTTAGAAAAGGATGCAGTTAGAGGCAGCTAGGTGGCCCAGTGGATACAGTACCAGCCCTGGAGTCAGGAGGACCTGAGTTCAAACTCAGCCTCAGGCACTTAGTAGCTATGTGACCCTGGGCAAGTCACTTAACCCCAACTGCCACAAAAAAGATGCATCGAGATGCTCTCAAGTACAGGTCAGCAATCAAGAGGCATTAAATAACTGTCTGCTATGAGCTAAGCACTGTGTTATGTACTAGAGATACAAAGGAAAAGTAAAAACAACTCCTGGTCTTGAGGAGGACTCAGATTCTAATGGAGGACACAAGATATATATTAATGTGTATATATAATATACAAAGTAGATGCAAGGTAAATCTTAAGAGGGGAAAGCAGGGAGAGAGGGTAGAGCAGGAGGTATGAGGACCTGAGGAGAGAAGACAAAATTGGAGACATAAAACTGCCCTGGTAAGTTGGATGAAGAGGGATGTATCAGGAAATGAAGTCATGTAAAAACAAAAGTATTTTTTTTAAATCACTAGCAAAGTCATTTTTATTGTTGTTTAGTCATTTTCTATTGTGTCTAACTCATCGTGACCCCATTTGGGGTTTTCTTGGCAAAGATACCGGAGTGCTTTGCCATTTCCTTTTCCAGCTCATTTTTACACATGAGGAAACTGAGGCAAACGGGGTTAAGTGATTTGCCCAAGGTCACATAGCCAGCAAATGTCTGAGGCTGGATTTGAACTCAGGAAGATTAGCCTTCCTGACCTCAGTCATGACACTCTACCTACTGTGCCACCAAATTTCCCTTAACAAAGTTCTTAAACTTACCTTAACATATCCAGTTGTTGGCAGAGTTCGGTCAGATAATTTCCTTGGCATGTCTATTTCTGGGTTAATATGATGTCGATCTGGACATATCCTTTTATCTCTGAAAAAATCAAGATTACATTCTTTAAATACAGAACAAAAGTAATCAATCATATCAGCATATTAATTGGGATTACAAGTGAAGAGAGGAAAGTATTTGTTTTAAAACCACGTAAAATAGGTAACTGAGTCAGATGCCTCTAAAGAAATTAGAGATCTAGAAGAAAGATTGTTACCTAAGTATTAAAATTTGTGATTATTTATGAGAAAAAAGGATAAAACTGCTTCATTCTATTTGTAAATATTTTAATATCTGCAATTTCATGCTGACCAAAATGTACAGCCACAAAAGAATTAATGTTATTACTAACATACAACACAATTGACTACATAATGATGTTATGAGTTGCATTGGGTTGATCTTAGGTTTTCAAATGCAGTATTAGTTATCCAAATAACTTGTACATCCCATCTCTTTTCTTTCTCTCTGCCATAAGCCAAAAACAAGCCAACACTCCTATTTATTATGGGTACTTCAATAATATCTCTGTTGAGAAACCAGTGGAAATCTTCTTAGTGTTTTCTTTTTTTGTCCTTTTCTCCTACAGCCAGGATGAAGAGCAGCCCGATACAGTAGAACTAGCAATGGCTCAGGAGTCTGCTGCTCACTGCCTGGGTGACCTCAGGGGAGTCACGTAAGCCACTAAGCCTCAGCCTCCGTTTCTATAAAATGACAAGATTCCAGCTCTGGCACGACGAGCCTGTAAACATCGGGAACAGGCCACTGGAACCCAGCGGAGAGGCTCGTTAGCCCCTAATCTGGGAGTGCCTTTTCAAAAGGGGCATGATGATAACAATAATGAGTAGATACACTGTGGCAGAATAGGAAGGACACCTACAGATGCTGGGTCCCACAAACACTAGTCCTTGTCACTTGAGGCGAGTCACCTTAACCTCGGAGCCTCCTGTCTCACTAGCTTTAGAAACTGTGTATCATAGCACCTATGTATCTATTTCACAGGTTTACTGTCAGAATGGATCAAATTAAATAATGAATGAAAGCAGGGGTTTTGTCAGCTATCAAGTGCTGCACAAATATAAAACATTTCCGTGGAAATAGAAATTGACTACCTATCCAACGTACCAACAATCAAATGGATTAATGCTAACAGTTATCTTTACATATTCTACATGTTGGAACATTAGAAAAAAACTGACAATGAGGCTGCTTAAGAAGATCCTTTAAATGTTCAGTATTATTTCATGAAATGATGATGACCTAAAAACTTAACCAGCTACTTTGATCCTAAAATTAATCACAGTGTAACAAGTTAACATCAATTAAGTACTAGTTTGAGGGCTTTACTAGTCTCCACCCTTAAATTAATAGAATATGTGCTATGAGTGAACTGAACTACATCCTAGTTCAGGCTCCTTTTAAATGACACAATATAATTTGTGTTCCGAAAAAAAAGCAAAATGTATAAAAATCAAAACCAAAAAGCAAAATAAATTCATTAATGTAGTTATGACTTACCTCCATCTTCAATCTCCAATTGTTGGCTCAAATGCAAACCAAGATTTTTAGAATTCAACCAAGTACCTCAACATCACCTATGACTAGTAGTGACAAATACCTCTAAAATCAATCTACCACCTATTTTCCTCAGACTCCAAGGTCTGTCTTAAGTTCTAACAATCAGGTCTGAGAGCTTTATTTATATTTTAAAATACCAGAATGAATGAATGTTTTCTTAACAGAATCAGAGGTTGAAGGGGAGGGATCCTAGAACTGAAAATAATTTTCTAGTTACATTGCAGAAAAAAGTGCTAATGATGTTTATCTCTCCCATTTATCTCTCCCAGGTATATAATTTCTGACTCACAGGAAGACATGCTTCATGGGTTATTAATCTTTTTTTTTGGGGGGGGGAAGGCAATCAGGGTTAAGTAACTTGCCTAGGGTCACAGAGCTAGTAAGTGTTTGAGGTCACATTTGAACTCAGGTTCTCCTGACTCCAGGGCTGGTGCTCTATCCACTGTGCCATGTAACTGCCCCATGAGCTATTAATCTTGAAATGTGCCACAAAACTATTATCTAAATTAAAAATGATCCTTTCTGTAACTTCATAATTACAGTTTTAAAATTACATATCTCATTTCTGAATGTAATTATCTGATATACAGAGAATAATTAGGAAAATTAGTCTTTACTAAAATGTGACTCATCTTACTTGCAAAAACCAGAAACCTTAAGATAATGACAAAGAGGCCTTCTGAGTTTTTTATCTTCCTTAGCTTCCAAAACACCTGCAGTGAAGTCACACAACTCTGGAGGAATTTTAGCATCTGTTCGTTCCAAATAACGCAATACGCCAACTGCACAGCATGCACTTCTTTCTGTCAGTAGCAAAATAGATTTTGCCTTTTTATTTCCTTGCTCTGAAGAAGCACCCTTAAAATTAAAGAAGACAAGATGGAAAAGGAAAAACTTAATTTGGATTGGTCTCAATTGTGGTACCCTATGGTTTTTAAGTATATCATTATATATTTTTTAAAAAAGTAAATAGTAATATTCAAAGACTACATTGAAAGCGATTCAGACCTGTTCAATTAAACTTTGGAAATTATCAGACATACAATATAAACGCGCTCCAAAAATTTTTGGAGAACCAGGAAAACTAAAATGAATCACACAAGTTGCATCAGTTATAGCCAGAGGAGGTATGCAATCATCAGTTAAAACTGAAAAGAAAAAAAAATGCAAAGAGTTACAAAACATGATAGAAACACTGGATTTTCAAAATAGTTCACATTTTCCCATTCTTCAAGAAAACTCTTTATATTGTATTTTTGCACACCAAGAAATCTCTCTTAACCAAGTTTCTCTGCCCCTTTTCTACCAATTGTGCAATCTCTTAGTCTCAAAATGCCTCTCCTACCTATTGTAAATACAGACTAACCATAATTTTATACTTTTAATTATAATATTTGCCAGTCACTTTACCCTGAATGTGCAAACCCCTGGATCTAGCACAGTGTCTAGCATATAGAAGGTAATGAATAAATATCATTGATGGATTCAGTGTTACAGAAGTCTTTCTTATCTCTAAAACTAAACCTCTACACTGATGGCTAAACCTTCAATTCTATCTACAGAAGGGTTCTTAACCTTTTTTGTGTCCTAGACATCTTATTAAGTCGGGCAAAACCTTTAGACCCCTTTTCATAATAAGGTTTTTATTTAAATACATAAAATTAAACATAATCAAGTAATTAACTAGAATTTAATAAGCACTTACTATTTGCCAGGCACTGTGCTAAGCCCTGGGGATACAAGGAAAGGCAAAAACACAGTCCCTGCTCTCAGGAAGCTTAGTAATCTAGTAGGAGAGTCAATATGTGAACAACTGTGTAGAAAGAAGATATAGATAGACAGACAGACAGACAGATAAAATAAATTGGGAAGTAGTTTCCAGATGGAAGGCATGAAAATTAAAGAGCACTGATTGGGAAAGATTTATTTCAGAAGGCAGAACTTTAACTGAGACTTGAAGGAAGCCATGGAAACTAGGAGTCAAAGGGGCAAGGGGGGAATGAAATTCAGGGCAAGAGAGCCATCTAATGAAAACACTCAGGAGATAGAGCATTGTATGTGAGGAGCAGTGAGGCAAGTGTCACAGAATCACAGTCTGTGGGGGACAGTAAAGTGTAGGAAGACTGGAAAGGTAGGAGCGGGTCAGGTTATGAAGGGCTTTGAATATTCAAACTAAGGATTTAATATTTGATCCTGAAGGGAATCAGTAGGCTAACTGAATGGGGGTTGACACAGTTAGACTTATGATTTAAGAAGATCAATTTGATTCCTGAATGGAATATGAAATAGAATGGGGAGAGACTTAAGGTAAACCAACCAGCAGACTACTGCAATAGTCTGGGTGTGAAGTGATGAGGGAGTGCACCAGGGGGATGGCAGAGTCAGAAGAGAGAAGGAGGCATATACAAGATGTCAGGAAGGTAAAAATCAACAAAACTTGGAAACAGGTTGGATATGTGGGTGAGAAGAGTCAAGGATGACACTTAGGATGTGAATCTGGGTGACTGGGAGGATGATGGTACCTTCAACAGTAATAGGGAAGTTAGGAACAGGAGGGGGGTGGGGGGGAAGATGATTAGTTCTGTTCTTGACATGTTGAATTTAAGATGTCTATCAGGCAGTTAGAGATGCAAGACTGGGGAGTCAACAGAGAAGTTAGAGCTACACAAGTAGATATGAAAGGCACCTCCAAAGAGATGATAACTGAAACCGCTGGAGCTGCTGAGATCACCTGGTGAAATCATACAGAGGAAGAAGAGAAGAGGCCCAGGACAGAGCCCTGTGAGACATCCATGATTAGCAGTTGAGACCTGGATGAAGATCCAACAAAGAACCCAGAAGAGGGAGGCAGTCACTCAGGTAAGAGAGTAAGCAATGTCATGAAAACCTATAGAGTCCAGGGTCAATGACCTGTCAAAGGCTTACAAAGAGGTGAAGAAGGATGAGGACTGAGAAAAGGCCATTATATTTGAAAATTAAGAGATCGTTAATAACTTTGGGGAGGACATTGGAAGCCAGACTGCAAAGACATAAGAAGAGAGTAAGAAGAAAAGATGTGTAGGTACCTATTCTAGATAGCCTTCTCAAGGAGTTTAGCAACAAAAGGGATAAGAGATATAGGAAGAGAGGTTGCAGGGATGGGCAGATCAAGTGAGGTTTTTCTGAGGATGGGGGAGAAATGGGTATGTTTGTAGACAGTAGGAAAGCAGCTCTAAAAAGGAAACCAATTACATTAAAATAAAGATGTGATTATTCCCCCCATCTAATCTGGATCCCCTGAAAGCTATCCACAGACTGTGTTAAGGGAAGGGTATCCATGGACCCCAGGTTAAGAACCCCTGATCTACAGGGTGTAATTTTTGGATCACAACATTTGAAGGCATCTCAAAGTTCTAAGTTGTTTCAGAACAGGTCCATTTGTTGACCATATTAAGCTTGTAGCTCCAAATCAGAAGTTTTATACAAATAATCCTTCCTTTTAGAAACTTGTTATAATCAAGAACTTCACCTATTTTGAAGATGTGATAAAATTTCTTCATAAAAACATCAAGACATGGTTCGCTCTATCCTACCACTCTTTACAAATAAAAACAGCACTTACCCAATACAATATGAGAGCCAAGACTTAACTTTTTTTTCCACTGCTCTAATACATTTTTAAAATTAGCAGCAATTTCTGTGTGCATTTTCAAACAGAATATTGAACTACTTTCCACGACCTAAAGAAATCCAAAAATTAGTAAAGTATAATTTCAATAAATATAAATTCAAAAATTCAGGAAAGTATAAACTATACCTCTTAATGACTTCAATATTATTAACAAGAACTACTGAGATAGTCTATTTGTATGCCAACCTCATTTATCTAGAATTTTTAGAGAATGATTTAACCAAATAACTTTTCTAGGAACACTAAGCCTTCTGATGTCTTTAACACAATGAAAAATATTTGAGGAGATGATGAAAATCTTTATATTTTCCTACCTTTTAAAGCACAGAATAACAAATATAATTTATTCTTTCTTGATAACTTAGTCTTCATTATGATCAGTAAATTTACTGTGATAAATGCAATACAGGAGATACCCTAATGGGTAGCAAAAGTTTGCCCCTACATGAAATAATTGTAGAGTATTGTGCTTTTATAGCTCTTTTTTATGGTTTATATAAATCTTTGATATCAAATTATCTCTAAATGTGTCATATTACTGGCTAATATACTTCCTAAACTGGAAGAGGTAATTAAGTTTTTGGTTTATATAACCATAAGGTAAGGGCAGCTAAGTTACACAGTGAATAAAACATGAGACCTGGAGTCAGGAAGACTCATTTTCCTGAGTTCCTCAGACACTGACTAGCTCTGTGACCCTGGGTAGGTCACTTAACCCTGTTAGCCTCAGTTTCCTCATCTGTAAAATGAGCTAGAGAAGGAAATGGCAAACCATTCTAGTATCTTTGCCAAGAAAACTCTAAATGGGGTCATAAAGAGTCAGACATGACTGAAAAAATTGTACGACAAGACCAAAAATGATAGATACCAAGGAAATAAAATTGTTGTATTGGGTAACTGGCTTCCAGAGGATCACTTTGTTCAATTTATTCTTAAAATTTTCAATTATGTTCTGCAGAATTACAATGAAATCTAAGGGTGAACTGGGGCTGGAGTACTGACCTGCTGAAATGCCTGCCATATGCTTGTGACATAGTCCAGTAGTATATGGTTCAGTGACAAGTTTATATAAAGTGAGTATATTAGAACTCCAAGTCACATTATCTCCTATACTGGCAGGAAGTGAAATTGTTGTATGTGGACTTTGTGTGTTAACAGTTCAAAGCCATAGCATTAATATAATAAGATCACAAAATTTATACCGGTGATTTATGGATCATATTGCCTAATGGTCTGAATTGCCTTACCACCCTTCTAAGCCTGTACCATCCCGAGAATTAAGGAATCCTGTTGCAGGGAAAAAACCTTTAGCCTAAGAGACAGAGATTAAGAGTGTTGTGGGAGGAAAACAGCTCCTGACTTTGTACTAGGGGTAGCAGTGCATTAGCAAGGAGAGAAGAGAATGATCCAGAGACTGGGGTGGAGGAATTTGCCAGGTCACCTGGAATGACCAGTCACTGTCAGGTAACTGAGATAAGCTTAGCAGAATAGTGAGAGACTTCTTAGCTAATTGTAGTCTGTGTTTTATGTTTCCCTACTCTGTGGTAAAGTAATTTTGTATTTGAAATAACTGACTGTACATTGTACTGTACCAAAGGAGACACAATGCAAGAGGGATACTATAAGAAGAAAAAAGAGGAAAAACTGTAGACCTGAAACCAAAATCTTTCAAGGAGAAATACTCTATTCCTTTGGGTGGTGTCAGCAGAAAACTACTTGAAAGGGAATAGAATTTTTTGAAAAACTAGATTCTCAGTTCTGGAACCAAATATGTAATAAATGTAAATTATGATATTATTTATTCTAACCATACTCTCTGTTACAACTTTGAGAAGACATGAGAATCAATATCTGTTTTTAATTCTTTCTTCACCTCATAATCCTTGCAGTCTATTTACCTGGCCTAAGTTCTCAGAACCTGATTCACTTTTAGATAGAAGAATAGGCAACAACACATTTCTCTTTCACTAGAAATTCTTACCTTACAAACTATTTCTGCTTCAGTCACAGAACTCGTGAATATCAAGGTCTTCTGAGCATGACTTGGACTGAAATCAAGCATTCGAAGTAACGTTGAGGTTTTTTCACAGTCTAGACAAAGTTGCACCACCTAGTGTTAGAAAAAAGGATAAAACTAGATAACTTTTTTTTTGAAAAAGGATAACTTTCCAAATGTCTATATTTCTTCTGGCTTCATTGTTTATTGATGGTATTTTGATGAAATCAAATGCATGAAACTGTCTAATTTAAATATTTATACAGTTATCTTAAGGTGTCAAACTCTTAAAAATATACCTTAAAGTATTTTAAAATTTTAGAATTAACATCTTCTAAATTAGTTACAAATATACAAATATTACAACAGAGAGCTTGAATCTCTGCACCAAGAAAAAAATTACACCCATGGTTTACCTGCTGTACATTTCCATAAAGAGCAGCTTCTTCCATGGCTGTTATAACGATGTAAGGATCATTCATAAATTCCTTGATTAAAAGTTCTATATGTTTGCTCCAATGAGCTCCAATAGCTACAATCTGATGAGGTGCAGATTCTCTTTCTTCAATTATAATAGTTTTCTTGAAATAGTCTAAGATAGTAAGCATCTATAAAAACAATTATTTTATTTAGGTTATTTGATTTAATGAAATATGCCTTAGAAAACTGATGCTACCTGACAAACATACACAAGCATGTAAAAATTTTAACTCAGATTACATCTATTTTTTTTCTTGCAGAATTAGTCTCTAGGACTACCTTGAAATAGGTTTTCTATTAATGTTTGGGATCTCTACATACTGTGGTCCTGCCAAATCACTCACAATCTTTCAGTAATATCTAATTCTACTACAGTAATATACATAAAGACTAAGATACAAAGGAACAGCAACTCTGTAATGACCAGAGTATTAAAGATTGCAACATTGATTCAGAAAACCTTGTTGGTACACAACTATTAAATTTTAAATGGGAGGAACAAAAACAGAGAATGTATTGTCAGGCAAATATTCTTCAATTAGAAAATTTAATAAACACCTACTAAATGCAAGGCATTGTTCTAAGACAGAAGCAGTCTTTCTGCCAATGGTAGACTTAGAGAATAAAGATGATTTGGAACACATTCATCCTTTCTCAACTAGATATTTATGTTCTAAGCCTTGTCAGAACTAAAATGCTGAGTGAACAAAATCAGAGTGAACAAAACAATGGTATCTGAGTACGAAATGTACTTACTTGCTCACCAGCTTCGAAGAACAATACTTCAACTTCATCAAAAATAAGGTGACAGAGTCTAAGAAATAACAAGCTATGATACTTCAGAAGTCTCAAGAGACTATGGGGTGTTGTTATAATCACCTCGCCTGTATTTTAGAAGAAAAAGTGATTAATATAATTCATCTTTTCCGCAGATTTTTCAAACATCTCCATAACTGATATATTACAGAACTGCTGCAGATTTTAGGAATGATTTCTTTTTGTTAGTTTTTTTTTTAAAGCAAATTGGTATATTTGAGAAAAAAAATCACAAAAATATTTAGTTGTCAACTTCAAAGTGTTATAGTGTTACAGATTTAAGCTAAAACCAAATTATGCAGGCTAGCTTTTTATATGTGGAGACTTGATTATATTCACGTCAATGGAATGGAATGAACTTTTTTTTTAAATGGAATGAACTTTGTGATTAACTCTTTCTTTTTTGATTTAGTTTATATGTATAATTTATATGTATAGTCTAAAAAAGACTCTATCAAAAGGTTCAGGAATAAAATCAAGAAAAACACAAAGATACATTACCTTAGCTTTGTGCCAAATATTTTTCCTACATAAACCTACACTTAACACCATGTTATTTTTCTCTTACGTGAACAACCAAAGTCTCCATTATTTTCCATTAAATATGCTTACATCCCCTCTGAAACTTCATATTTTGAGCTTCTTCTTTGTTAAGTCCAATTATTAACAACATGGGATGAAGAGGCCTAGAACCTCTACCATACTCTTCTAATAATTCAAAAATGTGCTGCGCTTTTTTCCATCCAGGGCATACAATTACTGCTAATGGCTGAAAAGACAAAAAAGAAGTATTTCATATAATTTTGGATTAAAATTTAAAAGAATATATTTATGCATCAGAAAAGAAAATTTAGAAGTTACATACATTGAACTAACACAAATCTAGCATCTGAACAACTTTCTGTAATAAACGAGATTCAAACGAACACAGAATTTAAAGGGACCTGAAAGATCCCATAATCCAAACTTCTCATTTTACAGATGGAAGAAGTGGAGACCCAAAGGGGTAGAGTACACTGATATATTCAAGGCTACAGAGATTACAGCAGACACGGAATCAAGCCAGATCTGACTGTTAGTCCTGTGTTTTCCCACTATATCTATGCCTCTTTTAAGTGTAGTTTAGAAATTGCATTAACACACAAACTTCTAAGATAACTATTCAGAAGTAATAATGATAGGAAACCAAATGGTACTGTTAAAAGGAGCCTGATGTTAATGTAGCTCCCCAAGGAGTAAATTACCTTCTTGCTGCATTTTCCCTATCCCAAACCTCTGATCAAAAGCCAGAAATGAGCTCCTTCCAATACCCTCTCCCCTAGTCAAACCCCACTGTAAATGTCCCCAAAGGCTAAAATAATTTTGCCACACATTTACTAGGAAAAGATTAAGAAAGACTCAACCCCAGGAAAATCATAATGGAGGCATCTGAAGCAATGATATCATTAAAAAAGTAACAAATCTTAAGAAAAGATTGTTTCAATCTTTCCAATTCTTGACAAAATATAATTTGCTACCAAATAGTAGTAAATTACTTATTTTACATAATGCCAACTATAACTTTGTTACTGTTGCCCACCAAGCTTCTCCATTCCTTAATGGCACCCTTTCAAAACTTTGGATTCCCACTATTGATGCTAACTGCAACACTACTGAAAAGTTGTATCTTAAAAATCCCTGACCCTGTAACTGTCACAGTGAGATGAACCTCTCTGAACTTCCCTGGGCTTACCTGTGGATGACACTCTTGTGCAATGCTGGGCCTCTATCTTGAGACTTTATAGATTAGTAGCACTCAAACCTTGGATTCTAATGGCATAGTCCTTGGAACCAAGGGTCACCCTCCATACAGGATGAGGAACTAAAGTAGGGCCTTCATGACCTTTTTAGGAGGCACACCAATTCACCTTCTCTCTGTGATAGCCTCCAAAATCTTTCAACCCTTCCATCCTCTTTCCTTATCACCTAGGCCCACACCCTGTTCTTATCACCACATCTTTCCTCTTCTTCTTTCCTACTAACTTTCAATTCCATGACATCTTAGGCTACCAAAAGCTAAAATTCCACTGGCAAAGCAGATGCTTAGTGAAGATGTTTATCAGTGGAGAAAAGAAAAAGTAAGAATGTAGTCAAGAGTGAAAGATGAAGTTTTGGACAGAGGAAGCTAGGTTTGTTTGGGTTCAACTTGGGGCTTTATGAAAACCCTAAACCTGAATTTTAAAATATAAATTTAAATTTTTTTACTGTGAAACAAAAAGTTTTCAACTTACTCCATTTCTACTTGGTAATGATTTGTAGCAGCCCCCTGTTTGCAAAAATGTAAGCACTGGTGGAATATATAAGAGAGGATCATTTCCATGATGAGATATGACAACCACATCACATCCACGAGCTATTGGTGGCCAGCAATAAGATTCAGTGTGACTGGGTTCTAGAAATTTATTCTTTCTAAGTGTCTAGAAAAGAAAAATAAAAACAAATTTAATGAAACAAAAAAGATATAGTACTGGTAAATACTTTTTACTTCCTCTTTAAATATTTCAATATCATAAAGGTTCGGAAAAGACATGAATTTAGGAACAGAGAATTTAGGAGGACATACATTTTTTTTCAAGTTTAACAAAGGGACTGAAAGGGAAATTTTGGCTAAAAAATTTATTCTTTTTGAAAAAAAGATTAGATAAAATGGCTAGATTTGGTCATCTTAACATATGTTCCAGCATTTCGTGTAAAAGAGACATTTTAAGGGCGTCAGCGAAGTCTAAGAAAACAACCCGTTCTAGGTCAGTTTTGTCCTGTCTCTGTTCCTCCCTATATGACCTTTAACAAATTATTCAACCTTCTAAGCTTGAGTTTTCTCACTAGTAAAATGGGAGAATTAGACTAGATGACCTTAAAAGATCTTTTCAGCTCTATATTCCTTTAAAAAAAATAACTTATGAAGAATATTCTGCCCAATTCAAAAGCTCTACTTTTTGGCTGAAAACATAAATCATCACCATTGCTCTTACACTAATTACATATTTGCAAAATTACATATTTGTTTATTGTATTACATTTATTTGTTCAATTAATTACATAACATATTTTCAAATTACATACTTGTAAAAATGAACTTCAATTTGTTAATATGAATGAGAGTTAATTTGAGATTTATATTTTAGTGTATAACATCATCTATATCATTCCTCTGTCATCCTTCATAATTAAACTGGATTGCCATCACAGTTCAAAATGTTCTACTTCAGCTGCAGCATAATGCATCTTAAAAATAAGGGCAAGATAAGTCTGTTTGAACCGTCACAATTAGAATTCCCTAGGATGTTTAAAAGAAAACTGATACTCAATACTACAAATCTCAGAAACTATACTAGGAAAGCCACAACTCTAAGAAAAAAAAATCCAGAAAACTATCAATTTGCAAATAAGAAGAAAATAATCTCAGCTATTACATGAATGTATATGATTTTCCAAATCATTCATTGTCATGAAAGTAGATATTAATACCAGAAATCTCACCAACAATCACTAAGGTATTAGGAAAGAAGGTATGACAACCTGAACTAAGTGACTGTATTCTGAAAGATGAGCCAATCCCTCTAACTTTATCTCAAATTATAAGAAATAAACTTGCATTGTAACCAAGAGAAATTCTGTACTAGAAACAAAACTTAATTTACTGGATTGGATTGCCCAAGTTTTTCTACCACTGGGTATTTGATAGCTACCAAAGCCAAAAGGGCAGGCTTGGATGGAATGGAAAAACTACTATATATACCATGCCTCTGATGGCTTTTTGACTATGAGATTCCCAAATACTTCAATGACACCAATAGTTTTAGCAAAGAAGGGGTCTGCCACTCTCATAGCAACACTGAACTCTGGACTTTTATTTCAATAGGGATTCTCAAAGGACAATCATTAAGTATTCAAATCTACCACAACAAAAAACTAAATTACTCATAACTTCATATTCAGCTGACATCTAGAAAGCTACCACTTTTCACTAAATATAATTAAGTACAATATTCCATTTATATTTTTAAAAAAACTGTAAAAAAAACAAAAGTGCTTTTAAAAAGCTATATTGGGCTCCAGACCTAAGAAGGAATAGGGCTCCTACTGGAAATGGATGCAACCATCTAGAATAGCCAAAACTACTTAAGTCTTAATTTGCTTAGGTTTTTCTCTGTTACAAAGAATGCTCTTCTCAAAGTGAAAATGGGAAAATTACAATGAAATGAAAGCCCATAGTAAAAAGGGTACCTGGAGATCTTCAATGAGATCAAGTTATCCAACTCAGACTAATTACAACCTAGGATACGGAAAGAACTTGTTTGTTTGCTGAGCAACTGTTGCCTACTAATATGGAGTATGTTCATACCACTCGCTGGGGTCAGTGATCAGTCTGGTGATGAAGCCATATGGTTAAAACATGGGGAATGTTCTCTGGTGACCAGGCTATTTCAGGCTGGGAATAATAATAAGTATGTCTCATTTCTACAGTACTTTAAGGTTTACAAAGTGTTTTCCTTATGACAACCCTGGAGGTGGATATTAATGCCTTATTTCATACAGGGAAATGAGGCTGAAAATTTAATTGATTTGCTCAAGGTCACATGGCTACAAAGTGACAAATGTAAGACCCACTGTCAACCATTGCTAAGGCCGGGACTTTGTTAAATGAAATTTTGTTCCCAGAGGATGTTAGAAATAACCTTTTCACCTTAAGGTTCAACAATCAATACATATTTTAATCTAACTATACTATTTCTTCAATGCTGAAGTAGCAGACTCATTCTGAATCTTTTATTATGTAAGAGTAATATTAATTCACATTAATATGGTATTCTGTTAAATTTCTTCTCTCTCAACTACCCTGTGAAATAGACAGTGCATATATTATCCTTACTGCATAATGTAAATATTATTTTCCTCATTAAATAGATGAAGAAACTGAGACTCAGGTGAAGCAATTTGCCCATGATCACACAACTAATGCTGAAGGTGAACTTGTTTAACTATACTTTTTTCTAGCACCTTACACTTTCTCTCAAAAGGCATCTCAAACTCAAACCACTTCTGCATAAAACTTCCTCTGTGTTAAATAAGAGGCTCATCATGCAGGTGAGTTTTTACTTAGTTGGATACTTTTATCAGAATAAAGAAATAACTCAGGTTCCTTAGGGTCTTAATTTGCTTTGTCCCACACCATCTATCCCGTCTTTTCTTAGGGAGTGAACTATAGTTTTCTGCTTGTCTTTATAGCTCAGGAAAGAAAAGCAGGAAGAGGTCAATCAGGCTAGGAAATTTCTCTGAGGTCAAGGAGAAAAACCTGTGTCAATTTCTGTCTCAGAGACTTTCCACACACTTAACAGTAAACACACTTTAATTCTAGTCTACTCAAACATAAAAGACTCCTCAGAGCTGAACAGAGAGAAAAGTTCTGCAGCTCTTGATCTGCCTTCTAGCTAACTCATTCTTCCCTGTGAAGATCGCTGCTTATGCATACTCAAAAAAATAACAACTCTTCTCACACATATATAATTTAAGGTTTAAAAAGCATTTCCTCTTAGGAACACTTACAATGGCTCTGCAATAAAAAGCATTAATGGAATGAAAAATTAATCATGTAAAAAAAAGCCATACTAATGCCATCTAAAGAACTAAAGACCATCACACTTCAATTATATATATCAATGTATGTATGTATGTATATATCTTCAACATATAATTGCCACGTGTTTTAAAGATAATATATTTACCTTTTTTAAACCCACTGAAAGCGGTGCAGTTTCAAATGAACAGGGTTCAATTTTATTTCGAAGAACAACAGAAGGTTGCGGAATGCTAGACTTTGATTTCTGCAACTGATGAAGTAAGCAAAATTGATTATTAACTGTTTTTAAAGATGACCACAAATGAAGATGCACAAAAGACACGCAAGTTTTTTCAACATCATGGATACATTTACCAACACATAGGTGAAAAATTGCTTCAATCAATGAAGTTTATATTACTGCTCAACAAAGGAGAAAGGTGGACCTCTGGACCTTTTGGGTGGAACATTTGATAACCATCCACCCTTCTAAAACTGTAATACCTTCCCCCACATTCTCAGATCTAAAAGCAGAGAAGTGATGGTAATATAAACATATGCAAAAAATATTTTCATTGCATTCTGAGGCCTTGGAATACCTGCTGTATGTCATGGATTCCATCAGTTTTCAAAGGATCAGGATTTAAAAACTGCAGCAACCTGTAAAATAGTAAGTCAAAATGACAATTTAAGAATATTTTTTGTGTTTTCAATTCAATTATTTTAATACCAGCTAAATGGCATTCAAAAATGGTCTTTATGTCATAAAGCAGACCAAGAATTATAGACTTTTTGGAGGTGAAAGGGTCCTTAAAGATTATATAGTTTATTTCCTTCTTTTATAGATGTGAAAAATGAGGCAAAGGAGGGTAAATTACTACACTGTCAGACAAACAATTAATTTCTGTAGGGACCTTGGACCTCTGTCAGTTAACGAAAAAAGCACAGAGTTTATTCTTAAGGAGCCCACATCATGACATGGATATATTCACCCTCTAGCCCACAACTGGATCCTTAATCAAACAAAAGTGCATCATCAAATTGCAGCTAACCTGCATTAAGGTGCTTTTTATATCTGGGTAATTGATAAAAATGCATGTAAAACTGTCTTTTTCATGGAAAAAACTTAGCTATTCTCAAAAGGCAAACTGTATTAAAAATCATTTTGAAATCAGTGCTTTGTTAATCTGAAAGATGTTATCTACAGCTCCAAATTATGAGGAATTAACTTCACCAGAGGAGAGCCTTTAGATAATATAAGCAGTGAAATTTATCTTTGTGATCAATTCTTTTTTACTCTAAACAATTTGGAGGAAAAAGTAAAAATCCAACAACCACAGAAATCAATATCAAAAATTAACATGTAATACTACTTCTGAAAAAATTCAGTCACCAGCAAATAAGCTACAATTGATGAACATTTTTACAACTGCTCCTTTTGGCACATTCTTCTATTATAATCAGAAACAACTCATGACTACTTACTACTAAAGAACTTCAGAAACATGAAACAGAACTTAAAACAAATCAGGAGAAAAAAGGCCTGACCACAGGAAAAAGATGCAATCAAAATTATTACATATGCTGTATATGGTATTATTGCTTCCAACAGAAATGTAGAGTTGATTCTCAGTGTGAAATTATGTGCCAAATTCAAGTTTTCATGCCATTATTACTTTCTAATCACTACAGAAAATTCCTTACTTCACACAGCCATTTTTTTCATCATATTTCTTCTTTGATGTCAATTTGAATTGTTTTTCATTTAACTTCTGACATGAACTAGAAATTTTAAAAGAAAGTTCTTATGAGAACATGTTATAAATAAACATGTCAAAAACATTGAAAATAGCTTTTTAAAGAATATGTCACCACCTCATTTATCTGATAAAACTGACACTGTCTAAATTGGGCTGTGACTACTTCTCTAAAGTGTCCCAGGATTTCCTACCTTTAGGCCATCTTTTATACTGTTGTAGAAATTCCTGCAGTGGCCTCCAAAATGTCTGCCAAGAAATGTTCCTCCATCTTTCCAGGCCTAGCTTAAATGCCACTTCCATCATGTAGCCTTTGCTGGCTACATTTGACCCTATGGGATCTCTCCCAATTTGTATTTACTTCTCTCACAAGTGATGCATTATAATTATTCACCCACATGTCTTCTCTAGGGTAAACGGTCTTCGCTTCTACCACTTTTTCCTGCATGATATGGTTTCTAGACCAATCCCTCACCATCTCTGTCATCTTTTGGACTCAGCATCATCTATATATCTCTCTTATGGTAACACACTAAACCAGCATTGGACATAACAAGATAGGAATTAAGTCTATGTCCCATGATATGAATGTTTTACTTTTATTAACAGAATTTAAGATTATGCTCACTTTAAAAAATAACTGCCATAAAATACTGACTCAGGTAAAAGTCTGTGGTCAAATGAAAACTTTCACTTCTTTGACATTAACTGTTGTCAAAACAGATCAACAATCAACAAGCATTTATTAAGTGATTTCTATGTGACACCCTGTACTATGTTCCCATGAGTATTCTGTCTACACCTCTTTTATAACATTTAGCTTATATTATAGTTATTAGTCTCTCATCATCTGCTCCCTACCCCTGTCTACCCCTAAAATGGAGGGGAGCCGTAGAAACCACATTCATTTTTATAATCACTCTCAATACCTATTTGTACAAACTTTTGTTGAATTACATTTTGAAGTCCTAGTTTAAGAATTTACATATCTTTTATAATTATTCTGTTTCATCTTCCTGGTTTTAACATGTAGTTCCAGACTGCCAAATTTGAAAATCTGGATTCTATCTTTTATCATATTTATTATCCTTTGCTGCTCTATCCATCTACAAATTTAATAAGGAACCCAATGGTGTGTTCATCAAAGGCACTGATAAAAACATTGCTGAGGATAGGGTCAAGCCCAGGGCCATTTTGCAAACCTTAAATAAAAACTAAAGAGTCCACTACATTTAAAGCCATTAACTAATATTCAACTAATTTCAAATCTGTTTAATAGACTTATTGTCTAGATTACTTAAGAGACTTTGTCATTTGTTTTGCTGCACAGTTACTAAAATACACCCTTTAGCCTTTTTGAAAATCAGGACAATTTCCTGTAGAGTTATCCTGTACCTCTTATGAGATTAAGATAGCTAAATTTAGTTCCATAAGCAACTTTGCTGAATTCTCAATCGTACCTTTCTGCCTGTACATCTGGCTCAGCATAAATAGTTATGCCTCCTTTTTTAGGACAATATGCTGAAGTTGCGACAGTCTGTACAAAAAACAAAAACATTTTCAAAAACATTTGGATTCCTAAGTATATACACCGTTAAGGAAAATCCTAGTAAATATTTCATGCTACTAGAATATCTTCTGTTCAAACACCAGAGGTTTTAAAATCACTCAAAATTTATTTTCACATATTAAACAGGTTTTTTATGATAAATGAGAAAATATTTACTATGGGTCAGGCACTGTGCTAAGTGACAGGGAATACAGATATAAGTAAGCAAGACAGCCCCTTTCCCTCCAGCTCCATCCTAAGTGGAGAAGACAACACAAAAAGGTGCGATAGAGAGGAGGCAACATGGTTTGTAAATAGCCAGAAGGTGATGTGCTTCCAGGCAAGGTAAGACAAAAGTGACCCTACCACAGCCTGGATTCCCAGAGGCAGAGTGGATTCAAGGGTAAGATGGGAGAGGGGTGAGGACAGTCAAAAGTACAGGGATCTGGGAAGTCAAGTAGTATAGCAATTGGCGAGGTAAGAAGTCATCTTCAAGGCCTGAACTACACTGCTTGTGATTTAAGTGAAGAGACGGGGGAGGACATAAGTGATGGTGGGAAGGGTGAAGTCACAAGATGTGGCAAGCGACTGAGTAGATGGGGTGAAAGAATATTCCCGTTATACAAGCCCTTCTCTGCCACTGGTGAATTCTCCTTAGAGCTTCCATTTTGTGGAGGGGCTCAGGCTAGCCAGCCTTCAGTCACCTCTTGGCTGTGCTTCTGACTTTCTGCACTTAGGCACTGTGCCCCTGGCCAGAAAATTACCCCCCTTTTTTTGTGTGGTCTTTCCCCATTAAAAAATAAACTCCCTGAAGGCAGAGACTGTCTTTTTAGTCAGTATTTGTATTCCTAGCACTAATCCCAGGGCCTGGAACACAGAAAGTGCTTAATAACTCTCAGTTGTCTTAGTTGAACAAATTGATTAAAGCTTCCTGAAGGCAGAGATTACAAACTCTGTAGTTTCAGAGGTATTTCAAAGCCAGTCCCTAGTTCACTAGCACCCAACTAGTTGCACTGGAAATCACTTGCACTGGAAGTCGGGCCCTAGGCACTGGGAATACAAATTTAAAAGTCAAAGAACTCACCTCAAGGAACTTATATTCTATTATCAAGTAGGTCATGTGAATGGAACAAAGTGTAGAAAAGGGAATAGTGTGTAATTAGTCTGAAATGACAGGCTAGACAGTTTGCAGGGCTTTACGGAGGAGTTTGTGTTTTATCCTAGAGGCAACAGGAAACCAATGAAATTAAAGCAGGGAAATGACCTGGTCAGACTTGTAGTTGGCAGCTGTGTAGAGAATGAATTGGAAAAAAAAAAAGAGGATGCAGGGTGATCAATTAGGATGCTACTGTAATAGTCCTGGTGTAAATGGTGAGGGCCTGAACTAGGGTAATTGTGGGGTGGGTAGACAGAAAAGGGTGGTTGGGAGAAATGCTGTGGAGGTAAAGCAACAAGCATTGGCGCTGATTAGCTACAAAAGTGAGCGTAAAGAGTCAAGGATGACTCCTAGGTTATGAACCAGGGTGACTGGAAGAACAGTTAGGAGAAAGGGTAAGATTTAAAGGGAAAGATAATCAGTTGTATTTTAGAAATACTGATTTGGGGATGCTTGTGTGACATCCAGGTGGAAATGCCAGACTGGAGTTCAGGAGAAAAGTGTGGGCTAAAATATGTAGCTCTGGAAGAGATATGCATTAAGGTAACAATTGGATCTATGGAAAGTACTATTACTGGAGATGATAAAATAAGGAAAAGCAGCCCAGGACAGAGCCCTGGGGTACATACACACATAGGGATGGGATGTAGATGATGATCCTACAAAGTTGATGAAAGATGAGTAAGACAGTAGAAGAGCCACAACAGTGATCTATTAAAACATAAAAAGTGTCTGGAAAGGGAATCCAGAAGGGCAGGATGCTTAACAATGTTAAATGCTCAATATCTCTCACTTTCCACATCCAATTTGTTGCCAATGCATGCTGATTTCTTCTTTGCCACATCTCTCATATATGTCCTCTTCTCTTCTGACATGACCAGGTGCAGGCTCTCCTCACTTTCTGTCTGGAATACAGCAATAGCCTGCTTGGGTAGCGGGGAGAGGGAGGTTCTGCCTGCCTCAACTCTCTCCTCCATATTCCATCCATATTCCAACTCCAATTCATATTCTATTCCTAAAACATAGGTCTGACCTACCTCCTCCAGGATCAAATACAAAATGCTGTTTGGCATTCAAAGTCCATCGTTTGATTTGAAAAATCAAATCCAAGCAAGCTAGATAAATTCTGAACAATCTCTCCCTATTCCCAAATTTAAGTTGTTTTTTTTTTACCATAATCTGATCATAAGCAAGCACTAAGAAAAATAGTTTAAAACACATTGTAAAGCATGCTTAGATGAAATTCTAGAAGTGCTTTGATTAGATGAAACTTATAGGTGTTCATATGGAAAAACACTGGAGCATTTTTTGTGGCTTTTAAACTCAGTATGAATCAATAGTGTAACATGGTAATAAAAAAAGATAATGATAGCAGGATTCACTGAAAGGAAGATGATAAATAATGAGAGATGCTATTTCTGGGGTATTCCTTCTTGGTTAGAATCTAGACATGATTTAAGGATGATTTTATTTTTCAATAGTATTGGGATACTTTTAATTGGTTCTGAATATTCCATTTTAAGAAGAAAAATAGCAAGCTGGAGGGTAACCAGGATGGTGAGAGCAATGTATACCATATCATACAAGGATGGGTTGAAGGAAGTAAGATACTTAAATTGGAGAACAGATTTAGAGAATACATGATAGCTTTCTTCCAGTATGTTCAGGACTAATGTGGGCAGCTTGGTCTTAGAAGATAGAACCCAAGAACAATGAGTAAAAGTTGCAGACAATAGCTTCCTATTCAATATAAGGAAAAACTTCCTAACAATTAGAATTTCCCACAAGTAGGATGGGATGTCTCAAGAAATACTGGACTGTCCCCTTCACTGGAGGTCTTCAGGCAGAAGTCAGATGGCAACTTGTCAACAGTATTGTAGATTAAATACTTAGGCTGAATTTGATGCCTCCTAAGGCTTCTCAAGGTCTTAACTACGGCAATAACTATATGAATAGAGAGAGGGGACACATGCAAGAGATAAAGAAATGACAAGACTTGGCAAGACTTGATTGGATATGTAGGGTGAGAAAGTGTGAAGATGAGGATGACCCCCAAGGTTGTAATTCTGGATAACTGGGAAGAATAGTCATAGAATTCAATAGAACTCAATAGAAATAGGGAAGAGGGATAGGTTTTGGGGGGAAATAGGGAATTCTATTTTTCAAAAATAATTTTATTTTTCCCCAGTTATGTGTAAAGACACTCTTTTTTTTTTTAAATTTTGAGTTCCAAATTTTCTCTCTCCCTTCTTCACCTCCCCTCTTCCTGAGATAGTAAGCAATCTGATATAGGTTATCCATGTTCAATCATGCAAAACATATTACACTATTAGTCATGTTGTGAAAAAAGACACAGAACCAAAGGGAAAAAAACATGAAAAAAATACAGAATGTGAAAAATAGTATGCTTCTATCTGCATTCAGACTCCACCATTTCTTTCTCTGGAGGTGGACAGCATTTTTCATCATGAGTCCTTTGGAATTGTCTTAGATCATTGTATTGCTGAGAATACCAAAGTTATTCACAGTTGACCATCATATAGTATTGCTATTACCATGTACAATGTTCTCCTGGTTCTGCTTACTTCACTTGGCATTAGTTCACATATGTCTTTCCATGTTTTTCTGAAACTCATCTGCTCATTTCTTATAGTACAATAATATTCCATTACATTCATATACCACAACTTGTTCAACCATTCCCCAACTGATGGGCATCCCCTCAATTTCCAATTCTTGGCCACCAAAAAGAGCTGCTATAAAATTTTTGTACAAATATGCCCTTACCCCCTTTTTAAAAAATCTCTTCAGGATACAGACCTAGTAGCTGGATCAAAGAGTATGAACAGTGTTATAACCCTTTTGGCATAGTTCCAAATTGCTCTCCAGAATGGCTGAATCAGTTCACTACTCCACCAAAAGTGCATTAGTATCCCAATTTTTTAATATCCCCTCCGACATTTATTATTTTCCTTTACTGTCATAATAGGCAATCTGATAAGTGTGAGGTGAAACCTCAGAGTTGTTTTAATTTGCATTTGTTTAGTCAACAGTGATTTAGAGCATTTTTATATGACTATAGATAGCTGTAATAGGTCTTTCAGGTCTCTTTATGTGATATAATTTACCTCATTCTACCTTTCTGTTCTCTCTTCTCCCAGTGCAATCCTCTTTCTCACTCCTTAATTTTTTTAATATTAACCCATCAAAGTCTGTTTATGTCTCTGTCTGTGTATATTCCTTCTAACTGCCCTAACAGAGATACAGTTCTTAAGAGTTACCACTATCATCTTGTCATGTAGGGATGTAAACAATTTAACCTTACTGAATATCTTTTTTTCTTTCCTGTTTACCTTTTAATGCTTCTCTTGAGTCTTGTATTTGAAAGCCAAATTTTCTACTTAGTTCTGGTCTTTTCATTAGAAATGTTTGAAAGTCCCCTATTTCACCGAATATCCATTTTTTCCACTGAAGGATTTATGCTCAGTTTTTGTTGGATAGTTGATTCTTGGTTGTAATCCAAGCTCCTTTGGCTTCCAGAATATCCAATTCCAAGCCCTTCAATCCTTTAATGTAGAAACTACTAAATCCTGTGTAATCCTAACTACAGTTCTTCAATATATGAATTGTTTCTTTCTGGCTGCTTGCACTATTTTCTCCTTGACCTCAGAGTTCTGGAATTTGGCTATAATATTCCCAGGACTTTTCTTTTTGGGATCTCTTTCAAGAGGTGATTGGTGTATTCTTTCAATTACTTTTTTGCCCTCTGGTTCAAGGACATCAGGCCATTTTTCCTTGATAATTTCTTGAAAGTTGCTGTCCAGGTGCTTTTTTTTTTTTTTTTTTAGTCATGGCTTTCAGGTAGTTCAATAATTCTTAAATTATCTGTCCTGGATTTATATGTGTCAGTTGTTTTCTCTAATGTTTTTTCTTCTATTTTTTTTCATTCTTTGATTTTGTTTGATTCTAGATATCTTATAGAGTCATTAGCTTCCACTTGTCCAATTCTAATTTTCAAGGATTTATTTTCAGTTAGCTTTTGTACCTCTTTTTCCATTTGACCAACTGTACTTTTAAAAAGTTGTTTTCACCAAAAAAAAAAGGGAAGTTGTTTTCTTCAGTTGATTTTTGTAGCTGCTTTTCCATTTAGCCAATTCTACTAAGGAATTGTTTTCTTCAGTGAATTTTTGTACACCTTTTTCATTTTTTGTGATTCCTTTACCAAGCTGTTGACTTTTTTTCATGATTCTCTTGCATAGCTTTCATGTTTCTTTCCCCAATTTTTCTTCTATCTGTCTTATTTGATTTTTAAAATCCTGTTTCAGCTCTTTCAGGTGGTCTTTTCAGGGAAGACCAATTCATATGTCTCTCTGAGGCTCTGCATGTAGGCATTTTGACGTTATTATCCTCTTCTGAGTTGGTGTTTTGATTTTCCCTGTTGTCATCATAGCTTTCAGGGTTTTTGTTTCTTTTTCTCTCTCATTTTCCAGCCTATTTCATGACTTTTAAAGTTGAGCTCTACTCCTGGGGTGCTAGGGGCACTGTTCCAAGCTTCTTGCATTGGGGGTCAGGGGCCTGGCCACTGGCATGCTGTGCTGGGGATCTGGGCCTGGATGCTTACCTGTTGTGCCACTGGCCTGAGCCAGGACTGTGGGATCTTGGTTGCTGATCTGCACTGGCTCTAGGGGTCTCCTGCAGGCTTGCCCCAATACTACCTGCACTGGGCTGCGCTCCCCTTTTACCCAAGTGAAGCAGACCTTTTCTACAATCCTTCTAAGTTATCTTGGTCTGGAAAAATGTTTCACCCTGTCCTTTTGTGGGTTCTGTTACTCCACTATTCATTTCGAGGCTTGACTTAAAAGTTGTTTGGAGGTAAATTTGAGAGAGCTCCACTAAGTTCTTGCCTTTTTTCTACCACCTTGGCTCCACCCCCAGGAATTCCATTTTCATTATATTTAGTTAAAGCTGCCTATGAGACATCCAGTTGATAATGTCCAATGAACTGGTAGTGATGTAGGACTGGAGACTGGTGGAGAGACCAGGATTGGAATCAAAGACTGGGAAGTCATCAACATAGAGATGACAATTAAACCTATAGAAGCTGATGAGGTTACTGAAAGAGGGTAGAAAGAGGCAATAAGGGTATCCAGGACAAAGCCCATAGTGAAGACATGACAGGGATGATTAGCCAGAAAAGGTGACTTTGAAAGGTCAGACAGGCAGGTAGAAAACCAGTTAAAATCAACATGAAAACCCAGTGAGGAGAAGGTGGTAAATGTTGTCAGAGGCTGCAAAAATGGCAAGAAAGATCAGGTTTGAGAAAAGGCCATGAAATAAGCAAAAGAGATCATAAACCTGGCACATAGGGATGACACAGTAGTGTTAGGGGCCACTTCAATGAAGCCAATGTCTGCTGAAGCACTCTTTTCCAAAAACAGAAAATGGTTGATGAATTTTAGACATGGTTTAAGAATGATTTTATTTTTCAAAAGGTTTGTTTTTGTTGTTCAGTCATTTTTCAGTTGTGTCTGATTCTATGACCTCATTTGGGGCTTTCTTGGCAAAGATAATGGAGTGTTTTGCTATTTCCTTCTCCCACTCATTTTACAGATGAGGAAACTGAGGCAAACAGGGTTAAATGATTTACCCAGCTAGTAGGTGTCTGAAGCCAAATTTGAACTCAGAAAGAGAAGTCTTCCTAACACTCTATCCACTGTACCACCTAGCTGCCATTTCAAAAGGTAGAAAGAGCAAGGAAGGAAATGACTAATTAGGACTTTATTCAGACCAGAAGGAACTGGTTGCTCAAGTACAAATGGAATAATGTTCCACTTTAGATTCAATTAATCAGCAAGTACTCCTTAAGTGCCACCAACTGCAAGTCACTGTGATAGGTGCTAGATATATATATGTAAAAAGAATGAATGAGTTCATATTGACAATGAGCTTACATTCTAATACGGAAGATAAGTAAATATAAAAGTGCATAGAACATTTAAGTTGAAAATGAATAAGTATAAAATTATACAACATAGCTAAACACAAGGCAGTTTGGCGGAAGGGCTCTAGCAGTTGGAAGGATTGGGAGAGGCTTTCCACAGAAGATAAGGTCTGAAACTGCATCTTAAAGGAAAAGAGACTCTATGAGGAAGAGGTAAGAAAGAAGGGGATTCTCAACATGTGGGCTGGCCAATGCAAAAGCATTGCAACAGGAGATGGAGCAGTCTTGTCAGGAACAGAAAGACCAATTTGACTGTGTGTATAGTGCATGAAGGGAATAATGTCCAATGAGGCTGAAAAGGGAAGTTGGGACCAGGTTGTAATGGTCTTAAAAAGCTTAACAGGGGGCAGCTAGGTGGCGCAGTGGATAGAGCACTAGCCCTGAAGTCAGGAGGACCTGAGTTCAAATCCGGCCTCAGACCAAACACTTGACACTTACTAGCTGTGTGATCCTGGGCAAGTCACTTAACCCCAACTGTCTACGTTAAAAAAAAAAAAAAAAAAAAAAAGCTTAACAGAAGAGTTTATATTTATCCTGGGGGCATCAGAAAAATGCTGTAGTTGGTTGAGTAGGGGAGTCACATGGTAATATCTGTGCTCGAGGAAAATTAAAATCATTTTAACAGCAGTAGGATGGGCTGGAGTGGTAAAGAGAAGCAAATTCCAGGTATCACCAAATTGCAGAGCCAAAAAATAATTTTAGTTGCTGAAAGGCTAATTTTGGGGATATTAACATTACTATAACTCTGGCATTACTGGGAATTTCACTGCCTACATCTGGATTCACTAGAGCATTTTAAAATTTAGGATTATATTGCTATTCCATAAATAAGAAATTATATGTGGAGCTATGCTATGTTGTTAAAAGTTGGCACATAGTACAATTTAGAAACACAACACTACTTTTTATAGTAGAAAAAAAACTAGAAACCAAGTGGGTGCCCATCATTTGAGGAACAGCTGAACTACAGTATATGAACATAAGAGTATTACTGTACCCTAAAAAATGATGGCTATGAAGAATTCAGAGAATTTAGAAAGACTGGTATGTACAGATGTAGAGTGAAATAAAAAGAACTAAGAGAACAGGTCACACAGTGACCACAATCACCTAAAGGGAAACATTGGCATAGTACAGAACTCTGAGCAATGCACTGACTAATTTTCACTCTGGAGGACTAAAAGTGAAACACACTTTATTCTTTCAATAGACAAGACTATAGATATGGAATACATCACATTATCAGACATGGCCAATTTGTTAGTTATTTTTGTTTAAATACAGGGGGTCTCAAAAATCTTACTGCCATTTTAAGCTATTAAAGCTGCCACATAGCAATAATATTCCCTTATGTTCATATGCGACAGTCCAGCGATTCCTTGACTAATGGGTACCCACTTAGTTTCTAATTTTTTCTACTATAAAAAGAGTTGCTATGTTTTGCTATTACAGCTTAAAACTGCGTAAGATTTTCGGGACACCCTGTATAATTCTTTCTTATTGGGAAAAGTTCTGCTGGGTCAAAGGAACATTGTTAGCATCCGTTAGAAAATGACAATAATATTTTTAATAAATCAATGAAACTTTTACTAAAATTAACTAGTAGATGTGATAACAAAGCTATTGTTAGCTCTCTGTGGGGGAAAAATGTGGTGATTAGGAGAGACAAGACTATTGATTTTTTTAAAAAAAGTTTGAGTTTAGAGTCTTCCAACTATTGAATGCAGAGGCTGTCTTGGATTCATGGCAAAATTCTGGAATATGTTATTAAAGAGATGGTTTGTGGGCATGTAGAGGAAACTGTGCTCGCTAACATGCATCATGGTATTATTCGGAACTGGTCATGCATGCAAACTAACTTCATTCTTTCCTGGACAAGGTCATGAGACATGTAAATCAGGGGAATGCCTTAGACATGGAACATCTGGATTTTAAGACAGCATTGTCTAAAGTTTCCTATGTTATTCTTGACAATAAAATCCAGAGTTGTTGGGGACGGAGGAGAAAGAGAAAAGGAAGCCTTTATCAAGTGCTTCCTATGTGCCACAACATGCATGCTAGGCATTTTACAAATTATTTCATTTCATCCTCATGACAATCTTGGGAGGTAGGTGCCATATTTCCCCCATTTTGAGGTTAAGTGACTTGTCCAGGTCCACACAGCTAGTAAGTATCTGAGACAGAAAGTGAACTTAGGTCTTCTTGACTTCAAGCCTAGTGCTCTATCTAGGGCCACATACCTAATAGGATGCTATTATAGTTAGGTGGATTCAGAATTACATTAGCACTTAGCAGTCGTCTAGTCTCTGTCACTTTACAAATTATGAAACTGAGGTCAAAGAAGGTTACAGAGCTTGCCCAAACCAACCTTTTGCTCTTTCAACAGTTTGTCAAAGAAGCTAATAACTGCACTAATGACCTACTTATCAAACTTACAGATGGCACAAACCTGAGGTGAATAGCTAAGAGAATGGATGACAGAGTCAGGATTAGAAAACATTTTCTTCATGGGCTAGACCAAAGCAAATCTGGTAAGATGGACTTTAATAGGAATAAATTCCAAACCCTACAATTAGGATTTTTTAAAAATTCATTGCAAAAGTAGATTTCAGAAAAAACTTGGAAAGATTTACATGAACTGAGGCGGAGTGAAGTTAGCTCAATCAGGAGAACATTGTACACAGTAACAGCAACATTGTGTGATAACTTACTATAACAGACTTAGCTCTTCTCAGCAATGCAAGGATCCAAGACAATTCCAAGAGACTCATGATGGAAAATGCTATCCACATCCAAGGAAAGAACTATGGAGTCTGAATGTAGATCAAAGCATATTTTCTCTTTTCTTTCATTTTTTTCTTTCTCATGGTTTTTCCCTTTTGCTCTGATTCTTCTTTCACAACATGACTAATGTGGAAATATGTTGAATAAGATTGTAGATATATAACCTATATCAGAATGCTTGCTGTCTTGGGGATTCAAAATCTTATAAAGGTGAATGTTGAGGGGCAGTTAGGTGGCCCAGTGGAAAGAGCTCCAGCCTTGGAGTAAGGAGGACCTGAGTTCAAATACAGCCTCAGACACTTGACACTTACTAGCTGTGTGACCCTGAGCAAGTCACTTAACCCTGATTGCCTCACCAAAAATAAAAAGAAAAAAAGAGAAAAAAAATGAAATGTTAACTATCTTTACATGTAATTGGAAAAAATAAAATACTATTAAGTGGGGAAAAAAATCTACTGCAAAAGTATAAGAAGGGAAGACATGAGTAGAGAATAATTTTTTAGGAAGAAAAGGTCTACAAACTCAAGATCAATCAACAGTGTGACATGGAAGCCAAAAAAAAAAAAAGGCTACAATACTCATAACATCAATATAGAAATACTATCCAAGAGGGCAACCATGATGGTAAGGGGCCTTTTCTGGGTCTTGGATTGCCTCCTTTTGCAGTCTAGTTAAGCCTATGGACCCATTCTCAAACTAATGCTTTTAAATGCAAAAAAATAAAATACACAGGATTAAAAAAACTAATTATATTCCTACATGGTTATCAAAGTATTTTTTAAAAAACATGTTCATAGACCCAAGGTTAAAAACTCCTGCCACAGAAGAATCAGTTGAAGGAAACAAGAACATTTAGCTTTGAGAATATTAGACTTAGGGGGTCACTTGATAGCAGCTGCCTTCAAGTATGTGAAAGGCTGTCATATTGGAAGAGGGATTTGACTCACTCTGTTTGATGCCAGAATGTAGTATTAGGGTTATAAGTTGAAGACCCCTAAAGGTATCTGATTTTGGCTATATGAAAAGCAAAATTTTGTAACAATAAGAACTGACCCAAAGTGGAGTAAGCTCCTTTAGAAAGTACTGGCCTTCTAAGTCATGTAAGGTTTTCAAGCAACGGTTGAGTGACAATTTGCTAAGGATATTAGGGTATGTCTCATTCTGCACTTTGAGTCTGGTACCTCATATGTCAAGTGGTGGGTAGCACACATGGGTCCTTTGAAATCACCACTGGATATTGTATTGATCAGAGTTCTTAAGTCTTTCAAAGTTGCTTATTTTTATAATCTTGTTATCATTGTATAAGTTGCTTTCCTAGTGTCTTTCATTTTCATTCTGTATTAATTCATACAAGTATTCCCAGGTTTCTCTGAAAACTCTTTTGTCATTTCTTATAGCAGTATTTACTAATATTCCATTAATTCCTGTACCACAATGTGTTCAGCCATTCCCCGACTTATGGGCATTGTTTCATAAGTTTTCAGTGCTTTGCCTCTATAAAAAGAGTTACTATAAGTATATTTATATATATGAATTCCTTTCCTATTTCTCTGATCTCTTTGGGTATGGAAGCTTAGTGTATTGAAAGAAAGGATTTGCTGCTGAGGTCCCAACTCTAAGATTCTATTTGACAGGATAGTTGAATCTCAAAATATTGATTCAAACGATTGCTAAATTTACTAGGCACAGAATAGTGCTCAGGTTATAGCTGAGTACCTCTAAAGATTAAAAAGTTTTTGTTCTTATTACAGATAAAAAAACTATAAGCTTTTCTGTTAATTAAGTTTTAAATACTTACAATTTTATTTATTTCTTTTAAAGACATACACTCCTTTTCTTTATGTATCTTCTCTATCTTCTCACTCATTTTAGAGGATAAATCTAATGAAAGTCCATTACGTTGTAAAATCACACCTGCAAATAAACAAATTGTCACACAAAACATTTGAAAATGATATGGGTACAGATGAGAGACAGGGAAAAAAAATGAGGATATAATGAAACCTAATGGAAGGCTCAGAAAATGTGGAGTTCAATTTAGTTGAATTTTCTGACTTGTTCAAAATTAAGCCCCAATCCCTTTTCTCAACTTTGTTTTTGGAAATTTTTTGGAAATATTAACACATTTTCTTGACTTTAAGTTGTTTTCCAAATACTATACATGTAATATTTCTCTTTACTGACTTCTTAGGGTCCTGCAATGCTCCTGGGATATCATTCAAAACATTAATTTTAATTGTGCTGCTCTACAGCTGTAGAAGGTGCAGAATGATAGGCTGACCACCTCAGAACTTTTCATGAGCTTGAGGCAAGTCTTTCTAATTATGCTTAATGGTGGAAAATCTTTATGGTTCGTAAGGCTGCATTTTTGAAAATGGTCTAAGGTCTGAAAGAAAGGCTGGTGAATAAGGAGCATCAACCTAAGTAATGCCATTTGTGACTGAAAAAAAGGCTTAATTTTCCTTGTGTAGTTAGTGTATTAGGGAGGGAAACTCTACAAGAAGAATGTCCAAAATAGTCTGAACAATGGCAACATTGTTGGAATACCTGTCAAGTCTCCCAAGACAGCTATTTTAAGAGTAAACTCTCCTGTTACAACATTCTTTTTTTATTAAAAGCTTGCTTCCAGTTTTTCAATGAAGTCAAAATTATATATAGTCATATGAAAAAATGCTCTAAATCATTACTGATTAAAGCAATGCAAATTAAAACAACTTTGAGACATCATCTCACACCTATCAGATTGGCTAAAATGACAGAAGGGGAAAATGACAAATGTTGGAGGGGATGTAGAAAAATTGGGACATTAATACACTGTTGATGGAACTGTGAACTGATACAACCATTTTGTAGAGCAATTTAAAATTATGCATAAAGAGCAATACCAGTATTGGGTCTGTTTCCCAAGGTGATGGAGAAAAAGGAAAAGAACCTATATATTCTAAAATATTTATAGCAGCTCTCTTTGCGATGGCAAATAACTGGAAATTGAGGGAATGTACTCTGAGTGGGGAATGGCCAAATGAGTTGTGATATATGATTGTGACAAAATACTACTGTGCTGTAAGAAATGATGAGCTGGTTGATTTTACAAAAACATGGAAAGACTTCTATGAAATAACAAAGAAATGAAGTGAGCTAGAACCAAGAGAATGCTGTCAACAGAAATGTTTGAAGAATGATTGTGAACCAAGTTATTCTGAGTACTATAAATACTCAAATTAACTAAAAAAGGCCTATGAAGGAAGATACTATTCACCTTGAGAGAAAAAACTGATAAATAACACTATACATAGTATGGTTATACATATATTTATAAATCTGAATCAAAAGGTGGCCTTCTCTAGTGCAGTTGGAGAGTGAGACAGTTCAGAACTTAAAACGTAACAAAAAAAAATAAAAAGAAATAAAAGCCTGCTTCCATGTAAGAACATTTTGCATATGAAAATCTGAGTATAAAACAAATCAAGCTTGACTTCTACATTAAAATGAATTTGCAGAGTGAAATAAGTGGTTAAATTTATAGACATTAAATCTGAAAAGACCTTTACAGAAGCCAACATGTAAAACAATATTGCTGTAACTTTGTACACAGTACGTTTCGCTTTACATCAGCTCACGTAAGTCTTTCCAGGTTTTTCTGAGAGCATCCTGTTCATCATTTCTTATAGCACAATAGTATTCCATCATAATCATACACCACAATGTTTAGCCATTCCCCAATTGAGGGGAAAACCCTCAATTTCCAATTTTACATTACATCTCAATGTAGAACAGTTTCCTAGAATTTAAGCTAATTTAACTTATTAAATATCTAAGCATCTTCTATGTGCTAGACACTGAGAATACAAAAATGAAAATGAAGACTGTGCCTACCTCCAGGAGCTTACAGTCCTGTCTCCACTCACAGAGGTCCCCATTCCCCTCACTGAGACCTCCATCACCTCTCACCTAGATGCCTGTAATAGCATTCACCTAGTCTCCCTGCCTTAAGTCTCTCTCCACTCCAGCTAATCCCCCACTTATTTACTAAAGTGATCTGACCATGACAGCGCTTTATAGATATTAATTTGTTTGATCCTCACAACCCTGGGAGGTAAGGGCTGTTATTATCTCCATCTGACAATTCAGGAAACTGAGGCAAATAGAGGGTTGGTCACACAGCTACTTAATATTGCATACTTAGATATGTGCATGTCTCCCCCCATCAGAATGTACACTTCTTGAAGGCACTGACTTTCACACTTAGCATAGTGCCTGACACGCTGTTAGTGCTTAAGTAGTTGTTGACTGACTCAAAGTGAGCAGGGTTCATAGCCTGAATCTGCTATTTACTGCCTGGCGTGACCTTAAATAAATCCTTCCACTTCTCAGTCTCAGTCCCTCCTCTATGAGGGGGCTGAACTAGAACAGGTATCAAACCAGAGGCCAACGCCTCCCCACCCCCAGTGTCATCCTGCAGCCCACTGGAACCAAACTAAAATGTAACTGGTACACGTTTAACAAAATAAAAATTTAATTCAACATAGATAATGTTAGTTTGTGGTTTTCTTAGTTAAGATGCAACCTACATGGATCCATTTCTATTTGAGTTTTATACCACTGGACTAGACCCCACATGGGGTTGCGTAACTGAATGTGGGGATCATGAAAAATTTGGCAACGGTAAAAGGTTTCTGAACGTGCAATGACCAAAAATTAATTCAAAATCAAATGTGTGATGAATCTGAGGTGTTTCTGGCAGTGCTTACCCATGTTGCATCGCATGACTTCACTGAATTCTTGGTTCTGAACACAAAAGCGCACTTTGCACTATGTGTGCCATCACACCACGCAACACCAATGAAAGCTGCCAGAAACACCTCGTCTCAGAATCAAGACTATTGTATATAATGAATTGCAGTGTTTTTATTGTACACACAAAGTTTTCTGCTCTTACAGAAACAAAACAGTTTAATTATGAAAATAAAGACTTTTAATATTTTCCTACCGTCATTCCTCAGCATTTAAGTATCAGATTAGTATATCTTTGGATTTTATTGTGTTAGAATGTTTTATTTTGGGGGCAGCTAGGTGGTACAGTGGATAGCGCACCAGCCCTGGATTCAGGAGGATCTGAGTTCAAATCTGGACCTGAGTTCAAATCCGGCCTCAAACACATAACACTCACTAGCTGTATGACTCTGGGCAAGTCACTTAAAACCCAAATGCCTCAAAAAAAAAAAAAAAAAAGAAAGAAAGAAAAAAGAACAGAATGTTTTATTTTTTAAATAGCTGTTATCTCCTTCTTTTACAGAAACATGAATCTTTAATTGCAACAAGACAAAAGCCCTTTAATAATATTTCTCCACCATCACCGCTACATATGTATGTAAGTGTGAACATCATTTTTAAATTTTTATTTATTTATTTATTTTGTGAGGCAATCAGAGTTAAGTGACTTGCCCAGGGTCACACAGCTAGTGAGTATCATGGGTCTGAGGCCAGATTTGAACTCATGACCTCCTGACTTCAGGGCCAATGCTCTATCCACTGTACTACCTAGCTGCCCTCAGAATGTCAATTTTTTAAACAAAGAACAAACAAATGTAATTTCATAAATAAAGCTAGTATTTATTTGAGAAATTATTAGCTATATTTATTTATATTAGGACAAAAATATTTTTGGTTATGGATAAGTGGCTAAATTTAGACAAAAGAGGTAAAAATACTGATGACGATGCAGCAGAGTTTTTGCTACCAGGTTGTAGTACACCTAAATTGACAAGAAAAATAAAATATGTTGAATCATGTGGCTCTCAAGAGGGTGAAGTTAAAAGAGATTACTGAAATTCAAAGATGAAGTTGTTATATTTTTGACTGAGAGAAATCTGATTTTGTTAATTTTTTTCACAATGACTTATGGCTTTCAAAAGTGTGTTGTCAGATATTTTCGAAAAACTAAATGAGTTAAACATGTCGCTTCAAGGAAAAAAATTGTAACATTTCTGTTAAAAGATAAAATTGAAAGTTCTACTAAAGATTTTATAATTGAAAATAAACTTCCCAAAGATTTAATTATAAGAGTTATAATTGACCATCTGAAGTGCCTGGAGACACAGTTTCAGAAATATTTCCCTTCAAATTTTGATTCTAAAAAACTAAGTTGGGTTCATAAACCATACTCATTTGAAATAAAAAATATCAGTCATCTGACATTAAAAATTCAAGAAGAATCTGCCGAGTTATCAAGTAACACGTTAAAAACTTGAGTTTCCCAAAAAATTGTTTAATGATTTTTGGCTTGGGATTAGAACAGAATTTCTAACAATTTTTGAAATGGCCCTAAACACACTTCTGCCATTTTGTACTACATATTTACGCGAAGTGGTGTTCTCAGCATTGAGGATTATAAAATCAAAATATCAATCAACTCTGAAAACTATTGAAAACGTCCTACATCTTGCAGTATCAAATATTCCACTAAGATTTAATTCTTTATGTAAAAATAAACAAGCACATCTCTCATTAGTATTCAAATTTGCTTTGGTCTTTAACAAATGGTAAAATTAAATGTATACCAAAGAATTGTTTTAAAATAAATTTCTTTATGATTTATTCAGTAAATGTTTGATTTGAATACTTATTTATATACATATATACTGGGGGTCACATAAAAAAATTTCTCAGGTGAAATGGGATAGCAAGTCAAAAAAGTTTAAGAAGTCCCAGACTAGATGACCTCTAAGGCCCCTTCTCTCATTTAATCTATGACCCTACTAGAATAACTATGCCTGAACAATTCATAATCTTTTAGCCTAATGATAAAATTCAGTCAAGCTGGTCCTCAGATAAGAATCCATCAGTGGACCTGTCATGGTCTAAAGGTGTAGATTTCATGAAGCAATGGTGATGCTGTCACAGGATCACAGATCTACACCTGAAAAGCACCCAAGAGGCCATCTAGTTCAACCTCATTTTACAGATGGGAAAATTGAGGTGCAGGGACATTAAGTTAATTGCCCAAGGTGATACGGGTAGTAAGAATCAGAGATAGGATATGAACTCAGGTCCTCTGACTCCACAACAGGATAGGACTTTAGTGGAGTATACTGAGCTAGTTCTCTTTGAAAGAGATGACTAAAAACATAAAGATATTCAACATGTTTTTGCATGTGAAGTAATACATACCTTTTTCAAGTTTTTCAGGAATCTTTTCTTGCAACAACATTGGCCAAAGAGCAAGTGCAGGATTGATTTTATCTGGAGGGGATTCCACACTCTTTGGTGTAGCTTTCTCTGGACAATCAATTTTTTTTTCCTTGGGTGTTACATAACAAGCAAAGTTCTTTGCAACCAGATCATCATTAACACATACCTTTAAAATTAAACACATAAGTATTGAGAAGGAATAAAGCTAAATGACAGTTAATTCTGCTAAATGGTACCACAAACTTTAAGTGGCATTTGGCACAGTGCCTAATGGTAAAGAATAGCCTGCTTCGCCCCAAGGCCACAGATCAGGGAAGAGAGTTACATCTTCATCTTCTGAGATATCCCCAACTTCCTCAGTCCCACCTACTGCTAACTTCCAAGACTCCTCATAGGTCATTCTTTCACCCCAAATAACTTCTTTATATGTGTTTAGCAACATATCTTCTTTACCCTCCAAAAACCATTTGAAGTCCCCCTCTTGACACCTGACCTGGTCTTTCAGAGTAGTGCAAAGCTGGAGGAGCTGGGTTAGAATCCTGCTTGTGATACACTACTTACTCCTCCCTGTGTCATCTCGGACAGGTCACTTCACCTCTCTAGGTCTCTGTTTCCTCTTCTGTGAAATGAAGGGCTTGGACTAGATGACCTCTAAGTTACTGTTTGCGCTATGTTTATAATCCTTCATTCACATTATAAAATCCAGCATCATTTCAGTTACAAAAAGACTTAAGTGAGTAGTGAGAACTATCCCCATTTTCTCTTCTGAAAGTTGATATGAAGGGGTTTTTCCATACCATGATTTAGACCTATTTGGGGAGATAAAAATTTGGGTGTGAGGGGCCCTCCTCCTGGATGTTAAGAGGGTCACCTTAAACAATGGCATTGTAGGATATAGTAGGCCTGTGTCTAGTCAGATTTGGGGTAACTTTAAAAAATTTTTAATTTCTACCTTGAATCTTCAAAAGCTATTTTCTGCTGACCAGATCTGATTCAATTAAAAATATAGTGTCTTAGCATACACCCCAATTAAGATCCATAGCTATAATAAAATGCCATTAATTTGGACTGTATTGATTCTTATTTTTTTGGCAAATATCAACAGGAACTGGGATATTTACCTTTATCATAGTGTTCTCAAACTTTTTGGTCTTAAAATCTTTTTATACTCTTAAACTTCAGTGAGACCCCAAAGAGCTTTTATGTGGGTTACATATCTATTGATATTCACCATATTGGAAATTAAAGTGTCTTAGAAGTATCATGAAAATAATTTTGACATCAGAGACCCCCAGGAAGGGTCTCAGGGACCCCAGAGCTTCCAGACCACATTTTGAGAACCACTGCTTTAACAACTGATTGTTAAATAAATGGGGTTCAGACTGGTGATTCTATTAGTGTTAGAATTTTGGTATAAAACTCCTCTCTACCAATGTAGCTGCAGAACTTTAAAAACTTATGATTTTTAAAAATTTCCTGGGGCACTGAGAGGCTAATTTGCTCCAACAGAAGCCAAGATCTTCTTGACTCCCTCTACTCCACCATAATTCCTATCACTCTTCATCGACAATGCAAATCAACAGTGCCAACAAAGCTGACTCAGAAGTGTTTAAAATACTGCATAAAGGGGAAAAAACCTTTTAAAGCATCTTCAAGTATGTCTGAAGGTATTTATATAGATATGCCTAATTATAATTTTTATTTATTATAAAAGAAAACAGACACAATTTCTAATCACTTTTACAGTTTAGTCAGTCAAGAATGAGTTAATATGTATAACTTAAAGTAATGCAAATGCATTTTAAAAAAAATTTTATAATTCAGACTGATCTGAGTCTAAATTAGGGACATTTCACTGAACTACAAATACCTTTTTATTCTAATATAATTCTATTTGAAAACAGTCAGTTCCCAATTAACTGTCTTTGGAACATTCACTTATCTATGGTCAAATTTCTAAGGGTAGCTTGGCTTTCCCCTGCCATCCAGCATGTTTTTTCAGGCTACCAACTTTTTGAACAACAAGGGCTTGGCTGATAGAGGAGATAAGCTTTCCTACTTTCTTTTTGTCCCCAATGCCTCAATTCCAATTTTGGATATTTTTTAAAAGTAAAAGACAATCTGTCAAATCCATCACAAAGTTGAGAGACACATAAAAGTCAGTTAAGGCTATATTTCAAACATCATCCTAACTCAATTAGGACAAAATTTTAGTTTACTATAGCTACAAAATATTCTATTAATATAAGCAGCATTGCAGAATAACAAAATAGCAATCACTGGACCGGAAGAAGCATAGGATGAAACTCATAACTAGAATATGACTCAGGAAGAATATACTCTATTCAAAAGAAACACAACAGAGGGAGGAGAGCAGGACAACAGTTTATATATATTTAAAATTTCTAAAAATTTTCTGATAAACAATCTAATAGAAGCATTTCAATTTACAAAGAGGCTTATATAACTAATTATAAACTTGATATGTATAGTTTTTAATAGTTTGTATATGTTAAAGTGGTAACAAAACTACTCTTTGTTCCCTTCTGCCCTTTTTCTTCTGTGCACTGAAATAATGTGATAGCACATAAATATATATATTTGAGCATCTTTCCCTGTGCCGCCCCCCAAAAAAATCTGAGGATTTTAGTGGATTACATGCTCAATACAAGTCAACATTGTGACGCTGCACCTAAGAAAGCTAATGTGGCCTTGGCATGGCACCCAGAAATAAGGTGGTGGCAGGCTAATGCTACATTCTGTCTTGAGTAGGTCACATGTGGAATACTATGCTTTGTCCTAGGCACGACATTTTAGTTAAGACAAAGTAGGGTAACCAGAATACTGAAGTGACTCAAGTTCTAGGAATATGAGGTTAGAATTAGGAATATTTGGCTTGGAGAAAAACAGATTTAAGAGGGAAAATAAAGTATTGTTCAAGCATCTAAAGCACTGGCCTTTGGAAGAATTAGATTTCTTCTCTATTGGAAGGAAGAGGGTGAAAGTTGACAAGAGGCAAGTTTAGGCTTGACGCAAGAAAAAAACAAACTTCATAACAATTAGCCGTATTCCAAAGTGGCATGGGCTGGCTGCTTTGGGCAGATAACGGCTCCCCCTCACAAGTTCTATGAGGGCTGGACCTGATCATTAGAAGGGACAGGTAACAAGTAACAGGTGGATTCTATGGCTTCTGATGCTTCTTTCCACTTTAAAATTCTAAAAGTGTATGATTCCAAATCCAGAATTTTTTCCACTACAAATTGATCTTGACTTACCTTTTCATTTTTTATAGTTACATAAAGGTAAACATCAAAAATATCTTCTTCCATACCACATAATTTCGCTTCAATATGTGTAGTTGCTAAGTATAAATAATAGAAGTGTCATTTATATGGCAATAAAACAAAAATATCTTTGAAATTTCAAATTAAATATCATTCAACTTTTAATTTTTTAGAACTTATGACTATGCTAATTGGCATTAAAAAGACCATGCTAACAATCAGATCATTTTCTTTTGCACTCTTCTTTATACATCTATCACCTGGTACCTTTAACTTGAAAATCTCCCCTACTCTTCCCAGCAAAAGAAGTCCTAACAACCATCCATGATAACTCTCTGCAACCTCCCCCCAAAAAATGGCGGGGGGCAGTAAATAAGGTTTAAAATGAAGGCAAGGCATTACAGAAGTGAGAGAGAACGGGTCCTTGATGGCAGGGACTGTTTCATTTTCATCTTTGTACTCTCAGCGACTGGCACAGAGAAGGTACTCAATAACTGCTAGCTAAAATGAATGTTAAGCCTGAGAATTCTGGGCAAATGAATCTTCAGTATAAGGAAGCTCCCTACATGGGGATTCCTTTCATTATTATACTTTATGGGTTTGTATCCTTTGTTGGACCATCTTTACTTTTACTCATATGAACCACAAAAGCTCAATCCTTGGGCTTTTGCTCCATGCTTCTACACTAATTTCCTCAGAGAAATCACCTTTTTTACCTTAGTATTGTTAACTAAGTCAAACAAATGACTCCAGAGACAAATGTCTCATATATCCAAATGCCTATACAGGACAATTCTACTGAAATACTCCATCATTATCACTTGAAATGACTAAAACTAAATTCATCATATTCCCAACCTCTGGGCCCAAACCAGTGCCTTCCAAAATTAACACCATTTCTAGTAAAATGACAACTTCTTTCTTGTAACCTCAAAACGCTCGAGATTATTCTTCCTTCTTCCCTCTCCTTTGAAACTGATATCCAGCTAATCACCAAGTTTTGTCATTTCTTCCTTTCCAACATCTGTCAGATTTATCTTTGTAAATTCCTAGGACCAAGACCCTGACGTACTGGCCCTCCTGTCATACCCAGACTAGTGCAACTGTATCATAGCTCTTCCTGCAAATGCTGCAACGTTTTTCAGTATTTCCAAGATCTATGCTTGCATCAAAGAGGGTACCCCCTTTTACTGATACAGATCACAATCTTTCTATATATAGGTTTTTCATGAATTATAGTGGCTTTAAATTCATGAGATGACAGCCAATCTTCTGGTGATTAATGTCTTTGGACTTTGCTATGGTGGTCCTCAGACTAGAGGACATCAGTGCATTCCCTGGCCTATTCCTATAAAACACACACACATACACACACACACACCCCCGACACCCCCCCCCACCCTACTTATTCCAATATTTACAACTCTACTTGCGGTTTACACCAGTCCTACTCTCCTACAACATTTCGTGCCCCCTCCCCTTTCATCCATCTAAACAAATCCTATCCACCCAAGACCCAATTCAAGGCCTATTTCCTCCACATTAAAATTCCTACAATACTTATGGTGAATAGTATACAATTAACAATCTTGTAGTACCTCATAAGATATGCTATTTATTTCTTGTCTAACAATCACACTGAAAGCAGGGATCATGTATTATACACAGGCACCCAATCTACTGCTAGTTACAAAGTAAACATTCATATCCACGCTAGAATTACTAGTATGCTTTTTCCTACTCATGATATAAAGAAGCTAACTACAATTTTAAAATTCAGACATATTGACAAATTTAGGAAGAAAACAGTAATTTTTATGAAATCTTTAGTTATCTACATAGCAGGCCCTTCTCTCTCCTCTCTCATGAATTTGATCATTTCAGTGTTTGAAAAAGTGCCTTATCAAATTAAAAGTAACTATGATATGAAATCCAAACAAGTAAGAATGCATAATCATAAGGACTGCTTCTTCTTTTACTTGTCTTACCTTTTAGAATATTCTGAAAGTACTGAATAGCAGCACCATCCCATTTCTTAGCAGGTCTAGAAAAATATTGAACACAAATAAATTCATTTTTTCACTGTAAGGATTATCATAAGAACCACCTGATATTGATTGTTCTTAATTTTGTGGGTTTTTTGCATTAAATTTTAATATTGTTGATTTACTTTACTTGACTGTACTTGTTACAAAAGGGTTATCTTAGAAGGGGGAGTCACTGGGAAATGACTGTGCTGTATAAAAAAGCATCAGTAAACATTTAAAATATATATATATATACACACACATACATATATCTATCTATCTAATAGCCTGAATATAATGATAAGAGGGGATATAAAAACCCTTTCCCTCTGTGGGTAGTAGAGATGGTTTTGATGACCATGACAAGTCTATCCTATGGTGCTGCTGTCTACACTAAAGGAGAAGAACTGAACATTGCTATGCCTGGAGTAGCAGTCAGTGCCTCATTTCAGATCTTCTGTCATCCTAGTCACCCTCCCTCCTCTGGATAGTTATCAGTTTGCCAATTGTGACAACTAGAACCAAACACAGTATTCCTGGATACTGTCTATCCAGGAGAAAGGAGATTAGAACTAAGAACTTCGTTCCTATTACCTTACTAAGTACTATCAGCAATGACCCTAATTTGGATTGCAGAACTGTTCACATTTCCCTTAAGAATCCCTGTCCCATAAGAAATTTCTAAATAACATATTTAAGTTTTAATAAGCCTAAATTTACACTAAGACTTTTGGGACATTTTTGATACATACACACACACACACGTTACATGTCTATATGTTATACATAATATACAAATGATAGCTTAATTTTGTCTCTAAAATAAGCGCACAGGAAAGATGTTATATGTGTGCTGAATGTATGCCAGACAAACAGGCCTAGCAAGAGACTAGCTGCACCAAGTCATGAAGCATTTAAATAATGCAATGAATGACAAATCAAAAGGCTTCCTAAGGGAAAATTAAGTAGGTTCAGTGTACATTCTTACCTTTCAATGATGATTAGAGGACAGCTATCATGTTCTACTCTAAAATGTCACCGTCAAGGAAAGAATAATGAACTAGATGATACCCTGCATTTATGAGTTGAGTTGGAAGAAATGCTGAAACAACTCCCAAAGCAAGTAAAGGAGAATGAAAAGGCAGATCAGAGACAAGAGACGAAGGATAAATGAGAAGGCAGAGGCCAGGGAGGAGGTAAAGTTGTGACACAGCTGAACAGGGAAAGAAGTAAATCTGAAGCATCAATTAAGGAACAAGAAAGTGGTAGAAAGGGCAAGAAGTAGAGATTGGCTAGAAATAACATATCAGGGAGAGGAGGACAAGGTTGACAATGACAGGGATAAATAAAAGAAAAAACAGATTACCTAAAGGAGTTAAGGAATAAGAGACTATAATCCAAGGAATCATGTGAGGCAGAAATAAGCAAGGCTAGAAGAAGAGCTTAAGTATCATCAGAAAATAGCTCAGTAGCTCAAGAAAAGGATGGCACGGCACGACGAGGTAAAGACGATATGGAAAGGAAGCATCACAGACAGAGAAGAGGCCACAGGAAAGGGAGACAAAGTGACTAGTGGAGAAGGAAAGAAGAGAAGGTGATGAGTGAATGGGACTCAATAAATGTTTGTTGAACAGGAAACAGAAAGAAAAAGGGGTAAATTTGAAAATGAGAGAAAGAATCAACACAATGTTACAGGGAAGCAGAGTTTTTGAAAAAGAAAGAGAGTAAAAGAGTAGCCCAGGAATAGAAACTATTTGCATTACAAATGTCTTACAATTTTCAGTTATTCATAATAATTAGAATAACTAGAAGGAACTTCAAGAATATACTCGGGCAACCATAAGCTCAGTTATAGACAAATTAAATATTAGGCAGTATAGTTGGAAGGTTCATTCTGCCAAGTTTTAGGGAACTTTTGCTCAAGTGAAATATGAAAGAATTTTATAAAAGGAAACAGAATATACAGGATTCACACATCATACTAAAAATATCGCTTTGGCAAACCTTAACACCAGTGAAAAGGTGTAATCTAAATATTTTACATTTGATTAAAGAATATAAGACTATTCAATATTTCTAAGAAGCCATACTTACACGATTTCTGCATTATCTTCACTGAAGTCAATATGTAACGTGACTGGTTTTGTGCAGTATAGTCTAAACTTTTTTGCCCTATAAGGAAGTCGCATGAAAGCTTCTACTGCAACTCGGATGCTTAACAATAGCAAAACAGATATAGATTCATTGCATAAATACTGGGTACAAAGTAAACACTTAATAAATGACATTTCATTCATACATAAAAAGGTGATAACAATAAAATATTTCTCTCAAACATGATTAATTCAGGGCATTTACAGCTATATAAAGAACCCACACATAAATCAGTACTTCTTTTTGTCAAATTAAATCTCAAAGGGTTAAAGAACTCAGAGTCATAACATCTAAAGTACATTTAGGTAGCAAAAACAAAACAAAAATGGATAAAAATTAGAAGGTTCATTGATTAATAAAACATTTTAATTCAATTTTTAGTACCCAGTACAAATTTTTATCAAGTATTTTGGCAAATGAGCACCTCAGTTATACTATTTGCTAACTTGGTATGTAACAGGTGGAGGGATGGGGCATTGATAACACCATATTCAACATTTTAATCTCAATTCTTCTAAAACTTATGACAATCTGTTTTCCAACTAAAGTGGTCCCTTAGCATTTGTAGTATAATCATCTGCATGAATAAATAGTTACTTACATAACACAGTTAACGAACTTCCTTAAACATAAAGCATCTCCTATCTCTTGGATAACTTAGGTACTCTGCTGTTTGGAGGTTTCATATTAGATGCCAAATAAGGTGCCTTCAAAATCTAATTCTATCATTCTTTTGCTTGGAAACTAACCAAATTTATGGTGTGACAGTTTCTCAAAAGAACCAAACTCTAAGAGAAAATCTAAATTATTTATGCACCTGTTAACAAAATAGCTCCCACTAAAACAAGAAAATTAAACAGAAAATAAGGAAGGTTCTAGCAGAGAAATAGATCATCACAAAAATCACAGAGCTAAGAGAACCCTTCTCTCTAAGTCTACATGGAGGTTCTTTATTACAGCCAAGCTCCCTACAGGCATAATTCCAGGATTTGCATTTTTTCAGAGCTGTGATGTCCTAGTTTTGATTTAAGTACAGCCTGCAAAAAGATGGGTAAGAGAAGAAAAGTATCCTTTGTCTGATCCCTATGGCCTACTTTTTCCTCCAATCACTGAATACAGAGTTGAGCCAGCTAGTCTTTCCTTCTCAAAGCTATATAATACCAGTTCCTTTAATCTTTTCACCAAAGACCTTGTACTCCAATACGTTAATATGCAGATTTAAAATTTTTCCTAAAAAAAAAAAAAAAAAAAGAAAGGCTCACAAAGTCTACATACTTCTTTGATTTTACAGGAATATATTTGGCAAAATCCACCAGGAAGCATTCTGCCAAATAATGGTCTGCAGAGGACATGATTGACTTAATAACTGCCCTACACCAGCACTTCAGTTCCTGACAATAAACCACACAAGCCTGCAAAAACAAACAGATAAAAGTTTCTTGGTTGTATATTAACATCACAAATCACAGAATCAAAGAATTAGAGAACTAAAAGAGGCACTGGAGAATATTTTATGCAAACTCTTTATTTTTGCAGATAAGGAAATCGCAATTCAGCAAAGCTATTAAAGTGACTTCATCAGTGGCACAACTGAGGATAGAAACCAGCTCTTCTGACTTCTAGTTCAATGCTCTGCACACTACTACATCTTGCTGCCTCTTGACTTGGGAAAAGTTTTGAAGAAAGAGAAGAGTAAAGGAAATGTATTATCACTTCAAATAAAAAACAAGTTTCAAAACACAATGCCTATGCTTAACTTCAAGGTAGCAAAAAGACCAGTAGTGCACTGTATATAGTGCTTTATCAGTTTACACATCTCTTACCTCAAAACAACCCTGTAGGTTTAGCAATACAAATATAATATCCATTTCATTGATGAAGAGGCTGAGGCTCAGTGGATTTAAGGGATTTGATCAAAATCATACAATTAATAAGTAGTGCGGCAGGACCTGAACTCTGGTACTCTCTCACATTCATATTCACACACACACACACACACACACACACACACACACTCCCTTTCTCCCCATCTCCATCACTTGAGGTTTTTTTCAAAACAATTTAGTCCATATTTCAAAATTATGTTGATAAGAATACTTACCTGTCCTTCTTCCAAGAGTAACGGCTTTACTTTTTCTACATCTTTATATTCACTATTATAGAAGGCATTCATTTCAATATTTAACTTTTGGTATTCCATTTCATGATCTAAAAAGGCACCACATCCTTTTATAATAACCCAGAAGCATCCAGGATCTTCAATCTAGTTTTAAAAAGAAACAAAATTAGTGATTTTAAAGGACCACAAAATATATAAAATCTCCCTATCATGATATATATTTCTTTTAAAAAGCCTTCAAAATATAAATATACTTTTAATAGATCTCATAATAATATACATATAACACATGTATTATAAAATAATATCTAATAGACCTCTTTTTCATTTCTTAAGGGATCTTAAGAAATCTTATTCATTTCTTAAGGGGAAAGGCTTATGAACTGAATAGCAGGGCAAATTAGCCAGGGGAAGAAAACTAGAAAAGTATTAGTATATTATAAATACAAATAGAAATGACTTCTTAATGAACTGTACCTTCTCTCCACTCCATTTGGAAGCATCAATCTGACAATATAAAACTCTAATGCAATCAACGTCTTAAGTTTTTTTTTTTTAGTTTTTTTTTTATACTCCTGTTATTTCATGATGTCCCCCTTCTGAAGCTCTGAACAGACAATTCTAACTGATGACCTAAAAGCTCAGTCATCAAAGAAGAACCTAATGAGACTTCAGCTAACATCCTGTTCTCTGTCTGCAAAGATTACGTTACTGAATCTGGTAATGGTAATGGCTAACAATGCATTGTGGACACATTTAACCAGTCTGCCTTAAGACCAAGACAAGCCAAAAAAACTAGAGTGCAGTGCGTGATTATGAAACAGTTTTTCTCTGATGAAGATAAGGTACTTAAACCACCATTTGGATATAATAATCTAAACAACTTCACCAACTGGTATAAATCATGTCTCTGCTTAAGCTCAATATATTGCTTATCCACCCTTAACACCACTTCCAAACACATAGGATTGTAAAAAAATAGTCCACAAAGTCCTGTAACTCTATCCATAATATTAAACCATCAAAGCTGCTTTTTAATTTAGACATATTTAACATTAGCAAAACCCCAGCCTTTCAGAATCCTGCTTCAGCAAAATAAATGCAAGGCATGAGTTTAAAAATTAGCAAAATGCATTGTTCCTGGGAAATGCAGGCTCCATTTTATGCGGAACACAGAATCCACTTTAAAGGCCACTTTTCCAAATTATACAAGAGCTACTAAAAGGATGTAATACTGTTGACAACCCAAGGAATACACTGTTTGGCTTTCAAATGTCAATTAAAATGCAGTTCATATTATTCTAAACCAGACCGAAACTAAGTAGTTACGGGCCCTTGCAAAAATCAGAGCCACCATCCAAATTCCCCATTCATCCTTATTCTTTCATGCTACAGCTAGCATCATCATCTCCCAGGCCAATGCAAAGTGCCAGAGCTGGCAACTCTTTATCAAATTTCCACAGACCTTGAGTTCTGTCTGTTAGCATCAAAAAGATTACATCTAGTGATGTATGAAAGTAATAGAATATTACTGAGCTGAATGAAACAACGAGTGTAAGGAATTCAGAGAAACAGCTTAGGAAGACTAGGACATAATGTAGACAAAAGAACCAGAAGGACAACACATGCAATGACAACTGTAAATGAGAACAGCACCACCAACTGAACTCAGTGGAAGCTTGACAACCCATCTTGGAGAACAACTGATTAAAGGTTTCTTTCTTGCCAGTAAAATGAAGTAAAATGTACTTCCAGTACTGCCAGTAAAATGAAGTAAAATGACTACACATGTGGAATATGGCAGAATGACCTCTGTGTATCTTAGTCTCGCTTAATTGCTTTTGTTATGAAGGAGAACTCTCATGGAGGGTGTGAGGTATGCTGGGGAATGGCTGCTGTTGAAAACAAAGAGCATTAAATATCTCTGACGAGTCTGACAGCCAAGCTAAATGGGTAACTAGCCTTCAATGGGAAAGTGGTAAAGGTACAAGGACAACACTTACCACGAGAATTGTAAACTACTAAGATGGGAAAAATTGCTCTCAATCTAATAAAACAAAGTGAAGAAAATGTCCGTATTCATAACCCACAGATCCTACTGCTAGGTATAAACCTTACACAGAAAGGCCTCACATACAACAAAATAGTTTACAGTGAGCCCTATACTTAGAGGAGCTGGCAGCAAACGGCCCTTGGGAAAACTAGGATCCTGCCTTTTGTAACTGTAAATTCAGATTTGATTGGATTGAGTTTTCCCTAATCTAAATTGTAATGTGAGCTCATTTAAAGTCTGGGCAGCTAGGTAGCAAAGTGGATAGAGTGCAAGGCCTGGTGTCAGAAAGACCCATCTTCCTGAGTTCTGGCCTCAAATACTTACTAGCTGTGTGACCCTGGGTAAATCACTTAACTCAGTTTGCCTCAGTTTCCTTATCTATAAAATTAGCTGCAGAAGGAAATGGCAAACCATTCCAGTATCTTTGCCAGGAAAATCCCAAATGGAGTCATAAAGAGTTGGACACAACTAAAAAACAACTGACAACTTTTTTTGTAGTGGCAAGGAATTATAAACAAGGGCCCTTCGTAGAAAGACTGACTAAACAAATTATGATATAGAAATGTAACAGAGTACTATTGCTTTGTAAGAAATGGTGCTAATATGGAAATATGTTCTGCATGACTTCACATATCTAATTAATTTCATAGTGCTTGCCTTCTCAATGCCTAGGAGAGGGGCTGGAGAGAGAGAGAATTTGGAACCCCAAATTTAAAAAAATGAATGTTAAAAGTATAAATATAAAAACATTATGACTATGAAGCATTCAGAGAAATATGGAAAAGCTTGTATGAATTTATGCCAAGTGAAATAAATAGAACCAGGAAAACAATATATACAACAACAAAAACACTGGAAAGAACTATGGCTGTGGCTGTTATTTGACACCACTGCTTTAAAACAGTACATTTTTAGACAAAATCTCTATCCAAGGATTAGCTCAACTAAAATGGCAAATTAAATTAACTCACCTAAAAACTAAAATTTTGCCCCAATTTGTAACGGTAGGTTTCAAAAGGACTACAATTTTATAACTAAAATTTTTAAATTGGTTTTTAGAATAGTTACCTTAAGTATGAAAACTTCAATCATTTTCAGCTACTGAACTATTCTTCATCTGCACAGCTCACTCTAGCAAAAAAAAAAAAAAATATATATATATATCATCAACTATTAGAAATAAATTAAGTCTGGATTAAAGCCCAAATCTTTATTCCTCCACCTTAAGGAATTCTATTTCCATAATTCTCTTCATTCACAGTAAACACTCCTTCCTCTGCCCCTGTCTTCCAAGTCTGCTCCTCTGGTCAGAAAGCTTTGAAAGTTATTGCTCTCTCATAGAAACAAGTCCCAGACTCCCGATCTCATCAATGTGGATTCTTCACCCACTTGTGCAGATCCTAACCATGCTGTGTAAATCTCCTGGCTTTCAGAGAATGCTCCAAAGGATCCTTTAAAGAGGCACCATTGGTTGTAATAGATGACTATCTCTGGTTCTTTTAGTATTTCATGGACACAACCAAAAATGCTTTTGTAGTCCTAAAGCACATCATTAATTCAAAGGGCCGAAGACCCCAGTATTCTCTAGTCTGTACCTAGGCTACGCAGAAGCCTTTTAAAATTAACAATAGATATAAAATTATAAACATTATACATTATAATAGATACGTAATTATAAAGGACAGATTTTTATCTGTCCATTTTTATGGACATTTTTATCCATTTTTATCTGTACATTTTTTAATGTACACTGGGTTTTAAAAAAGTGCCTCCAATGATGACTTAAGAACTACTATTTTGCTAGTTTCGTTTTTTCCAGTTATACTTTTTTTTTTGCTTGCTACTCAAATTAAAAAAAAAACATATTAATTAACAGTTCTGTGCCTTACACTAGTTTTACAACCATTTTCTCATTTATCAATTTGGAAAAGACCTGGGAGATCACCTAATCCAACCCTCTCATTGTAGAGAGGGAAGGTGGCTCAAGGACACTTAGGGAGAAGGTGAGGAGAACGGGGAGGGGTAAGAGTGGTTCTCTATACTTTACTCTAATAAGCTGGACCACATTCCATCCTCGCCAACTTTCAGACAACAAAAGCACGTTGCAAACACACGACCATGCAGCTGCAACACTAGGCATCTCCATCGCTAAAACCAAGCCATGGGAGCCTTATCATAGCTGGATCCTTCCCCAAAGCAAGCCCTGCTTCCCCTGCACCTCCAGCTCAGGGGAGCCTTCGAGGGTGCTTCTCGAGAGTCCATAGAATTCCTCAGAACTCCAACGATGGGGTCACTGCTCCTCAAAACTTTCCGGTAGCTCAGCAGGTCAACCTTTTAGGGACCCCTCCCAGGCTACCCAGACCACTCCCCCCGGACAGCCTGACACAAAAACCCCTCGAGGGTCTCTCCCCTTTTCCCCGGTGGTCTTCAGTCCGGAGAGACCCCTCCCCGCCCCCCACAGACACCCCAACTAGCAAGGCCAGCGCCCTGCCTCTCCCCAACCTGGCTTAGCAGAGCACTGCAACCCCGGAACCCGCCAGCCCTGCAGACCCCAGACCCCCAGGTGAGGGGGGAGGATCTTCTCCCTCGGCCCCTTCAGCCCCGTGGGGTCTCTCCTGGCCCGCCCCTGTACCTCTCCCTGACCTGCCCCACCTCTACGAGGCCGCCCTTGGGGCAGTCCGAAGGTCCGCGGAGCCCCCGGGGGTCTCAGTCCCTGGCCTCCCCCCCACTCTTCCCACAGAAGTAGCAAACTTGCCTCGACCCACGGCCACCCGCGCTCCGGACAAGCAATGGCCTCGGGACCAGCCCGGGCTCCCAGCTCCAAGCCCCACGTGGACAGTTCTACAAACTGCCACCTCCCAACGGCCCCCCCACGCTGCGCCACGGCAACGGGCGGCGACGACTCCCGCAGAGCCCAACGGTCAAGAGCCTGCTGACCGAGGCCGGAACAGCCACACCTGCGCAGCTGGGGGGGGGGGGGCCCGCGGGCCGCGAGGGGGCGAGGCCTGAGCCGCACTGTGTCCTGAAGGGGCGGAGCCAAGAAAAAGAGGTGTTAGTAAGGAGAGAGATTAGCAAAGGGGGAGGTACCTGGAAGGGCCTGGAGTTGTTAAAGGCAAAGGGCGAGGCCACTGAAAGAGCTAGTAAGGGCGGAGTTGCTGCTAAAGGGAGAGAACCCTAGAGGGCAGCTAGGTGGCGCAGTGGATAGAGCACCAGTCCTGGATTCAGGAGGACCTGAGTTCACATTCGACCTCACACACCTAATACTTACTAGCTGTGTGACTCTAGGCAAGTTACTTAACCCCATTGCCTAACCAAAAAAAGGAAAGCAAACAAATAAAGGGAGAGAACCTGCAAAGGAGCAGGAAGGAAAAGGAATAAGCATTTGTTTTGGCCAAGCACTGTGCTAAGTGCTTTTTTTAAAAACAAATATCTCACTTCAATAAGTCAATAAACAGTTAATGAAATTTATTAAGCACCTACTATGTTCCAGGCAAAGATCCTCATAACAACCTTGTGAGATAGGTGCTATTCTTATCCCCATTTTATAATTGAGGAAACTGAGGAAAGCTGAGGTTAAGGGACTTGCCCAGGGTCACACAGTTAGTGTCTGAGAGCAGATTTGAATTTAGGTCTTCCTGACTCCAGACCCAGCACTTTTTCCATTGCCCCCAAGAGCAAATAGGTGGGGATGAGTAAAAGAATGTTTAGTGAAAAGGAATATCTGGGGAAAAGGGGAGGGGGTAGGAGTAAGAGCCTTATCTGATGGAGTCAGATTGAAAAGTCTAGGGTCAAGACTGTAGTTGCTGACACAGGAAGGGGCATTTTGGGTTCACTCAGAGAGCAAAGCAAAGCATGTGTGCCAGAGCACACAAAGCATCACGGTAGGTTAAGCTCAGAGTGTGCCAAAATGTCTCTCTCTTGATTGGCCAATCCAGGTTTTAGGCCTTTCTCAGGTCTTGGGGGTTTGGGGAGGGGTTCACATTCGACTGACTCATTCATTTGTTCATCTAATATTTATTAAGCACCTACTGTGTACAGTTCTGTGCTTGGTTGTGGAGCAGATTCAAACCTCAGTTAAACCTGGGTTCCTTGTCATCATGGAGTTTACAGTCGTGTAGAATAACCCAAATTCTGATAATTATAACAGCATTACATGAGTAACACAAGTACCATATGACATGGCATCAAAAAAGACATTTGAGTCAGGAGGGGGGAAAGAGAACGTTCCAGGCACATGAAAGAATTAGAGTGGGAGGGTGAAATCGCGTAGTGCTGGAGGAGCTGAACAAAACTGGGGGAGAGGGGGGAGAGGAATCAATGGAAACTGGGACATATTTGAAATCAGGAGTAGAGCAGTGAGCAACACAAAGGGAAAACTTCTGAAGCATACATAATACACTTAGATCCAATCAGCCAACAAACATCGTATGCTTATTAAGTAAGCCCAGGGGATATACAAAGAAAGGGAAAAAACACAGCCCTAGCCCAAAAGGAGACAATGGGGGGAGACAACATGCAAATGACTTTATTTACCAGATAAGAACCATGGAAATGGGAAGGTCGCCTCGGAGGGAAGGCCTCCTGCAGAAGGTGGGATTGGCACAGAGTGTTGAAAGAAGCCAGAAAAGCCAAGAGGCAGAGGAGAGAAGGAAGAACATTCCGGGCATGGGGGACAGCCTCTGAAAAGCAGGGAGGGTCACGTGAGAAGTACAGCAAGGCCAGCTGCACTGGATCATGGAGGTGGTGGCGCAGTCTTGGTTGCAGCTCCCTCCCTAATGCCTCCCCCAGACCCCGCCTGTGGGGTAGTTTCTGAAGGCTTTGGAATGGTAGGCTGCCAGCCTGTGGAGGTCTTTAAATGTTAGGTTTGTATTTTACACCACAGGCAATGAGACGCCACTGAACGTTTTAGATAGGGCAATGACATGGTCAGATATCTGCCTTAGGAAGTTTATTTTGGCAGCATTTGGAAAGGGTGGGTTGGAGAGGAGAGAAATTTAAAGCAGGTAGAATAATCTGGAGAATATTTGCAATGGCTAAGAAAACCCATGGCATAAATTGAAGAATATTTGTTTACATTACAAAAATACATTTTGCTTTACAAAAGGATTCATTGCAAGTTTCCCAGTAAGCATCTCATCTGTACTTTGATAGATTTATGATCTCATAGGTGTGGATCTAAAATTGAGTAAGAGAAAAAGTAGGCTGGACCACATTTGGTAAACTGCTCAACATTTTTGCTGATTCTAATCTCTCCTTGCAGTAAAGGCCATCTTTGTAATCCTAGTATTCTCACAGTGATGCCATATGACTGTGAATCATGACTCTCCAAGGGCTCCAAAGGATTTTTACAGAGGAAACCCTCTAAGGCAGAGGCATCAAACTCAAGTTAGAAAAGGATTCCTGCAGGCCACACATTATCTTGGAAAACCATAAACTAATATTATTTATGTCATATTTTTATTTTTTAAATGTTTCCTAATTATGTTTTAATCTGTTAAATTGTAATTTAATGTGTTAATTCCAGGAGTTGTGAGGACAGTAAATTTGGCATGTCTAAGGTATGAAATGAGATAACATTTGTAAAACCCTTTGCAAACCTTAAAAAGCTATACAAATGCCAGCTATTATTATTGTTGTTAAAAGTATGAATTGGTTTACCAAAACTTGATCAATCATCAACACATTAATTTATTCAACAAATATCTCATTTGTGCTGAGGGATACAAAAGAGATTTATGGAGATAAAGGGCTGAAACTGCTTTTCTTTTAACATCCAAGGTCTTCTTTGCTTCATGACCTTTCATTCACTCATTAAACCAATAAAAAATTTCTTAAGTGCATAGTACTAAGTGCCAGTAGATGGTCTCTAGATGGTGTAGATACAAAGACAAAAAAAAACCAAAACAGTCCTTGCCCTCAAAAAAGCTTATATCATATTGAAGAACGAACACTATTGTAAGCTAAGCCTCATACAGATTTAGGCTGAAGCTTGAGACTGAATGAAATGCGATACTTGTAGACCATATAACATTTAATTAAAGAAAGTCCATGTAGTAGCACTGAAAGGATATTCATCAAGGATGGAACGTTGGTTCAGGTGGGCACAGCTCCCCCTTGCTGCTCCCCTCTGCGTTTACAACTGTGGCATACCCAGACCAGCAGGGTACACCAAACCTGAGGAGTTCCTTACTCCTCAGTTGGGCTCAGACCACCAGGAGACTAAGTCAACTGTTTAAGTTTAAATTCCCTGGACCACTTGAGTCTTGAGAATGGTTTCATTGCCTTTTAGGGAAAAACTAGCTTATCTCCATGGCAGGGGTGTTAGTAGATGTTAACACTGATAAAAACATGCAAAAATATATACAATGAAAATATGATGGGGGCAGGGGAGGGAGCACTAGAAACTGGAGGGTCAGGACAGGCCATGTGTCTTGAGGGAACCTGGGTCAACTAGTACTTATTAAGTGCCTACTATGTACCATGTGGGGCAGCTGGGTGGCACACAGTAGATAGTGTTTGACCTGGAGTCAAGAAAACTCATCTTCCTGAGTTCAAATTTGGCCTCAGACACTTAATAACTTTGTGATCCTGGTTAAGTCACCTAACCCTGTTTGCCTCCGTTTCCTCATCTGTAAAATGAGCTAGAGAAGGAAATGGCAAACCACTCCAGTATCTTTGCTAAGAAAACCCCAAATGGAGTCACAAAGAGTCCCACATGACTGAAAACAACCAAACAACAAAAACTAACTAGTATAAACAAAACATGTAAAATTGGTGGTAGAACAAGAGCCTTATAGCCTTTGGCTCTGGGTCTGCAGAGCAGTTTTCAGTGAACACTGATCGCTGTCTTGTCTAAAATGTTTTCTTATTTTTATAACTTAGGTTACAGACTGAGGTGCCATGCTTTGCAATATACCTTTGCCCTCCTCAAGTTTACAACCTAGCTGAGTAGCTAGCACTAATTCTTGAAACAGAAAACATTGTTAAAACAAGGTGGCACTGACCTTAAGTGTGAACTTCATGTTCAAGAAAAGGGAGAGGTTAGAGTGTCTTAAAGAGCTGAGCTCAGCCTGAATAGGCTCTATAGAAGCAGATGGTTATGGGCACAGGAAGTTAGAAGACCTAGTTATATAATCCATTGCTGTTTGCATAACAGCTGGCACATCACCATACTTGGGGGATGATATGGGTGATTTAAAAAATCATCCAATCCCAGCATCCTTATCTCATAAAGGAGTGAACCAAGGCCTACAGAAGGGAAATTACTTGCCCAAGTTCACTGAGCTCATCAAAGGAATAAACGTAACCAGAACCCAGGTCTTCTGATTTCCCATTCTAGTTTTCATACTATCACAAACACTGTTAAGTAAATGTTGAATAAGTATCTTCTGATGATGTTGTTAATATTGCTAGTTTTAAATGTTATCTTAACATAGAAAGTTGGGAAATTGGGTCCTGAAAGAAGGTCATTCCAGGATAAGACCCCTTAAATAGGGAGGTGGTAAAGACATTTTATCAGTTGGATTGTACCCCATAACTAAAAGTTAGCATAAACGGAGGTTTCCTCCAAAGTGAGACACCATTAAAGATTTTCAGAATATTTGCATACAGTATATCCAGGTTTTTAGAATTGTGGAGGCTTCTTTTTCATTTTCTTAGGATTCTTTTTTTAATCATTTTAAAAATTAAATTATATTTTTTTAAATCAGCAAAAATCTGCCTTCTCTCCCTCAACCCACAACCCTCCTCCTACCCACCCCAACTGAAAATGGAAGAAAAATAAAATCCCAGTGACAAACATATCCATATGTATGTATATGTACATATACATATATAGGCATATATTATTTGCTATATGTATATATATGTGTGTGTATGTATATATATCATTGTGCACTTTGACTCTTTCACCTACCAGGAAGTGGGAAGCGTATTTCATCATTAGAACTCTGGAATGGTGGTTGCTTATTATGCTGATCAGTTTCTAAGTGTATCAAAAGTTGCCTATCTTCATAATATCGTTGTCATTGTAGAAATTATTCTCCGGGTTCTGTTTGCTTCATTCCGTATTCACACAAGTCTTCCCAAGTTTCTCTGAAACCATCTCCTCCATTATTTCTTACAGCACAATAATATTCTATCTCATTTATATTATTGATTAATGTTAAGAGCTGTTAAGGGATCCCCTGAACTTTAATTTTTGAGTTGCCATATTTTCCAGAAACACTAGATCCAGAGCAAGCAGGAGGCCCAGAATGTATCAAGGACAAAGCCTCCCCCACTCTCCAAGTTGACATAATTTGTTGTTAGCATCCCCATGCTGGATTCCCTATGTATCCGTGGGAAGCAAGACAGGCAGCAGCCAGTCTGTGCCAGGCTGGGAAATTGCTGTACAGCCGGGGTCCTTTGCAGATCAGCAGACCTACCCATCTTCATAGTCTAGCAGTTCCCAAGGGAAAAGAACGAGGCTTCTGCCATTGCCTTGCTCCTCTCCATCAGAAGTGCTTTTGTCCTTTCTCTCCCCCGCCCCGATCCTTTACTGTACCTTTCCCCTCCCATGCCATGACCCTTCCTTTTTCTTCCTCCTCCTTTTGTTATACTGTCATAAATATGCAAACTTCTATAAGGACTGTGAACTCTTTGGGTTCCACATGCATGTTCATTTCTCTTGTAATAAACCTGGTTTTCACATAAGTCTCATGATGTTGTGATTGCCTGTTGACAAAAGCCATTCCCCAATTAATGGACATCTCCTCATATTCCCATTCTTTGCCACTTCAAAAAGAGCTATATTTTTGTACACTCTTAGAGCTTATTTTACTTAAGACTAATACCTCCCTACTTTCTCTCTAATTCTCTCTTCTCCACTCTCCCTATTTCCCTATTGAGTAAAGCATATTTCTGTACCCAACTCTGTTATGTGTGTGTAATCTCCCCTCCCCTGACCAGTTTAGATGAGTGAGGTTCAAATACCCACTGCTTCCCCCCTTCCTCATTATTTGTATAAGTATCTACTTGCGCATCCCAATTATGCGAGATAATTTCCCTTAACCTTCCTCTACCGCCCCTCCATCCCACGTATTCCACTTCTCTTTCCATTCTTAAGATCATCAAGACATAACAGAACCATTCCATCTAATTATACTCTATGAATTCTGAGGATGATAGGGTTCAGAAGGGATGTGTATTATCTCCCCATATTAGAATATACATAATTTATCCTGGTTTAGTACCTTAAAATTGTTTCTTTGTGTTTACCTTATGATTCTCTACTTATCTGTTAGAATTTCACTTTCTAATAGAAGGGAGGGCAGATCAGGGGAAGGAGTATTCAGAATGCATGCCATCTTGGGTTGGGGAGAAGGATGAGATGGGGAGAAAATTTGGAACTCAAAATCTTGTGGAAGTGAATGTTTAACTAAAAATAAATTTTTTTTAAAAACTTCACTTTCTACCCAACTCTGGTCTTTTCATCAAGAATGCTTAGAAGTTCACTATTTCGTTGATGGTCACTTTCCCTCATAGGATTATAATCAGTTTTGCTAGGAAAGTTATTTTTGGCCATAAACCCACGTGCTTTGCCTTCTGCAATATCATTATCTCAAGCTCTCTATTCCTTTATTCTGGAGGCTGCTAAATTGTGTGATTCTCTGACTGTAGCTTGAATTCTTTTTGGCTGCTTGCAGTATTTTCTTTGACCTGGAAGCTCTGGATTTTGGTTTCTGGGTGTTTGCATTTTGGGGTTTCTTTTAGAAGGTAACAGTTGCATTCTATTTCCACTTTGCCCTCTGGTTCTAAGACATCTTCACAGTTTTAAGATTTCTTGAAATATGATGTCTAGCTTTTTTGGGGGGGGGGTCATAGCTTTCAAGTAGTCTTAATTTCTTTAAGTTTTTAACCTTGATCCGTTTTTCAGGTCAGTTGTTTTTGTTATGAAATACCTTATTTTTTTCTATTTTTTCAGTCTTTTGACTTTGTTTTTAATATTTTTAGTTCTCACTGCATCATTGGCTTCTATTTGGCCTATTCTAATCTTTAGAGAGTTTTATGTTTGGGCAAGGTTTTGTACCTCTTGTGCCAAATGGTTTCTTCTCCAACTTTTTTCCTCTCTCTCTCTCATTTTATTAAAAAAAATGTAAACTCTTGCTTCATTTCTTCCAGGAATCGTAGTTGAATTTGTGCCTAAGCTAATATTTTTCTTTGAGGCTTTACTTGTAGGTGTTTTGGAGTCATATCTTATGGGCTTCTGCCTTCAGCATCCCTGTTAGAATACTAGACTTTTCAGTGGAATATTTTTTTTTTTCCTTGTTTGCTCATTCTTCCAGCCCACCTTCTTATTTCAGATGATATTAACGCTAGGCTGTACACATTTTAGGGGCAAAAGTCTGGGCTGGTCCTGTTGCTGCTTTTTTGGGGGTATTGATATTATATTATCCAGAATCTCAGGGACAGATTAGGCTGGAGACCTGTAAACTATTAGTGGTCTGCTCCAGGGCAAAGTTTGATCACTGCCCCTTTGGTCTGATCTCCAAATTCCTTACCTAGGTTTGGGTCTGCTAATGGATTCATTCACTATCAGTCAGATGGAAAGCTCTGCTGATTCATAGTGATAGATTTTGCAAATAGAATCTTTGGTCTTCGATATCTACTTAGTTATTCCTCTGCAGACTTTTGATTGGGCTAGAAGTTGGAACTCAGATCCCACCCACCTCACATCTGTGCCACAGAACTGCTGCTTGCTTCTAAACTTGTTCCTTGTGGTACAGTCAGGTCCTGTGACCACTCTCTTCTCTGCCACCCCGAGTACTGGTCTCCTCCTCATTCTACCCTGGATCTGTGACCAGCAACTGTCCGTTGGCACATGTTCCCACATCCTGCATGACGCTGTGGTGTCCCTGTATGGAGCTGCCCTGCCTTGTTCTGTTTTAGGTCCTGGGTGCCAGACCCAACCCCAGTGTCCCCAGAACTCTTTGACTTCCTGGCATGAGAAAAAAAATGACTCCTGATTTTTTTGTCTGATTTCTCCGTCAGAATTCAGTTTTGTGCATTTTCTAGATATTAAAGGTAGAGGGGAGCTCACTATAGTTCTTTCTGCTATTCTGCCACCTTGGCTCTGTCCTCCATATGATCAATTCTTTGGGTAAATTTGACCAGGAACAGACTAAGAGGGAATCACCACCTTCAAATACTTTAAGGGCTGTAGTGGGAAAAAGCAATTGGTCCTCTTCTAGTTTTATTTCAGGAAACAAAACTAGAACAAATGTGCAGAAGTTATAGGAAGTCAGATTTCAGCTTATTAAAAAAGAATTTTTTCCCTAATATTAATGGCTATTGCCAACCCTAAAATTGTTTTGAGAAAACAGTCCATTATAATAACTGATACATGTGCCCTCAAAGGAACAAAATACAAATAAATCAAATAGCTTGATTAGGATTAAAGGTAACCATAGCTTATCACTTCTTTATGGAGAGAAGAAAAGTACATTTCATCATCACCTCTCTGGAACCATTTTCATAATATGAATTCTGATATCTTTCAATGTTGTTTTCATTTACTATATTACAGTTGATTGAGCCCTCAACTCAACGTTATATAGCTGTCATATCAGAAACTCAATAGGTTATTTTCTTTTCCATTATTTGAAATACCATTATCTGTCCATATATACAGTAAATATTTATTAAATTTTTCACTACAATGAAGAACTGGAAATTAAAAGGGTTACCTTATCAGTTTTGGAGACTGGCTGAACTAAATTAAGGTATATGAATATGATGTGATATTATTGTTCCATAAGAAATGCTAAAAGAGATGGATTTATAAAAACTTGGCAAGTCTTTATGAAATGATGCATAGTAAAGTGAGCAGAAACAGAAAAACAATCTATATAATAACTACAATACTATTTAAAAATGGAAAGACTTAAGAACTCTAATCAATGTAATGATCAACTATTACTCCAGAGAACTAATAATGAAAGATGCTATCCCTCAACTGAAAGAAGTTGGGGAGAGTGGTTTGACATGCAAAATGACACATACATTTTTGGAAATGGTCAATGTATGGATGTTTGCTTGATTATACTAATTTGTTACAAGGATTTTTATTTCCTTAATGGGGGAGGGGGGGGTTGGAAAGGAGAAACTAGTAGTAATGATGTTCCCATCCCCCCCAAAAAGAAAAAGAGAGTCATTGAAGTATTTTTTTAATTTACATAAAGAAATTCGGAAGGAGACTCAGACAAGCAGGACAGCTTTGGAACTAAAGTGTTGAGCAGTGTCCTGACCACAGATTCCAAACTTTTGTCAAAGAACATCATTCTATGTGGACATGGTATCTATATCAGATAAACTTAATACAGACAAATTTAATGGATTAAAAAGGAAAATGTATGTAAAGGCAAAACTGAAAGTTATCATTACAGAGTAAATCATTCTAGAACTCATATGCCTTAGTATATCTCATTATTTTGCAATAAAAATAAACATTTTAAAAATAAAAATTTAAGTATTTGTATATTTCTTTTTAAAATATTCAAATGTTAACTACAACACATTTCACAATTTGAGGACTATTGGGAAAAAAGTTAATCACATTTGGCCTTAAACAGCTTTACTGTATAATCACCAAGGCTGAGAACATGCATGAAGCATTGACTGGCACTCTCATTCCACTTCTGTGAATACAGGACCTCGGTGCTCATCTGACAATCTTTTATTGGTTCAGGTCAAAAGATTAATTAAATTGTAGTGGCCCATGACCATGGTAAGGTACTTTAGTGTCCCTGAAATGGCTTCATTTTTACCCAGCACCCTTAACAAAATGTTAATAGCAGCACAAAGGACAATCAGAAAAACAAGGGTGATTTGTGTTTGCTTTGGTTTAAACTTTTGTGGGAATACAGAAATGGTGACACCATTTTTTTCCTTTTTAATAATTTGGTTGTCTTGGGATTCAGGAGGATCTGGGTTCACATTCTGCCTCTTCCTAACTGTGTGACTGTGGGCAAGAAGCTAGACTTATCTGAGATTCAGCCTCAGCTCAAACCTTGCAATCTGTTCTGGGGGAGAGAATCATCCTTGACATACTGACATAAAAAATTTGTCAGACAGATAATATTAATCAAAGTTATGGCACACTATAGAGTTTGCAGAAGGAAATAAACAAAAGTATCTAAAAGAGGAACTTGCAGAAAGATGGTGATTCACCATTCCTGGGTTCTAGTTTCTTAAGCTTGTGAGGTTGCTAACATCCATTTTTCATCAATACAAACTTTCTATTTGTTTTTTTTTGTTTGTTTGTTTTTTTCATATGAGGCAACTGGGGTTAAGTGACTTGCCCAGAGTCACAGCTAGTGAGTGTTATGTGTCTTGAGGCCAAATTTGAACTCAAGTCCTCCTGACTCCAGGCCTAGTACTCTATCCACTGCGCCACCGAGCTGCCCCTCAACTTTCTATTTCTGAAGATACAATTTTAAACAAGAAGTAAACTATAAATGGTTCTTAAATCCTAAGAAGTTCTCTGGATATATATGTTTGTATTTTGGCTGAATTGTCACATGGATACTATAATGATAACGGCTGTGTAACACTATTCTGTGAAGTGTTCTGTTTTTTCCCATAATTTCTTCAGTCTTTTTGTTGATTGATAAATTCTTTTCTAAAAATTCTTTGTCTTCATGGTATAGTTCATCTCCTGAAAGGTATTAAAATTTTAATTCTATAGGGTATTATGTCACAAAGCATTTCAATCTATGAATAAAAGTTTAACTGTTAAGTATTTACTTACAAGAATGACTATAAGTAGGACTGAAGGAAATTTTTTAGATTTATAGTTCAAGTTAAAAGAAAATTCCAATTTGTATTGGGCAGTAGATCCTATAAATTTTGGGGTAGAATTTAAAAACTTCTCCCATGACTTTCTCTTAACATTTCTTACCACCTAGTTACCAATTAATTACCTTTTTATTTGAACAGGATCTATGATTTCATCAGTATAGGAAGCTCCCAGAGAAGAACTTCCTCTATGAAGATCAACACCTTCTTTGTAATTTAGCCTTAGAGATGTGCTTGCAGCACAAACAAATTAAATGACTCGTCCAGAGCCAAAGAACCAGCGCTTGTCAGAGGTGGGACTTGAATCCAGGTCTTTCTGATTCAGAGACCAACTCTTTAGGTTGGTCCTAAAGAGAGGACCATTCTCAGGTTCTGTAATTTGTATATTCATTCATTCATTCATTCATTCATTCAACAAAAATGTGAGAATCCACTATTTCCAAGCTCCCACGTTGGGAAGAGACAAAGATATATAAGACTCAGCTCCTAAGATCAGAAGTTTATCATCCAATGAGGAAAAAATGACAGATAAAAAATAATACAAAATAGATAATGTGTAAGTCCTATAAAAAAGGCATAAATTCCCAAATTAAAAAAATAAAGTTATGAAAGCATATAGCACTTTTATAAAGAAAATTTATACATAAAAATAGCAAAATTGGCCTACGTTTAGACTAATTTGATCTCTGAGGGTCAGAGAAATGTAGCTATCAATTAAGAAATGATAATATGCTACATTTTATTCACATAAATAGAAAACCACTAAATTATCACAAGCAGCACTTTCACTATTGTCCATCACCTTTAGTCAGATATAACTTTCTAGATAAAAATTTCTGGGTCACGTTCTCCTTATTTATCCTAGTCACTGACCATGATTGCTGTCTTTCCTGTTTTTTCCCTCCCCAACCCTCCCCTTCCCCCCCTTCCCTCCCCCCCAACCTGGGGCTCCCTTCAGGCAGCAGAGACAGGGCATGGAAAGTCCTTGGCTCTCCCTGGTCTCACCACTGCCCTGGGTTGTTCTGCAATTCAATTCTATCAACATTTATTAAGCACTAATTCTGTGCAGAGAAGAGCCTTGTTTCCTGGGTTGGTATAGACACAAAGCCCTAATGGCACTTATGATATATTGAGAGATATCACATACATAACTAATCGGTTTTTTTCCTTTTATCCTGGACTTGTGATTTCACTACTATTGGAAACTCCTTTCACCAACGCAGATGGCAACTCATGCGGTCTATACAATGCTTCTTAAACTGTGGGAAGTGCTGATGGGGATGTGAGTAGAAAAAGTTTAAGAACCCTGGTCTATAAAACGAATAGGTTTGACTAGAAGGCCTCAGAGATGGCGTCCAGCCCTAGCTATACAGTCCTATGATCTGTAACACAGTCTTCAGAGAGTTGACTAGAACACTGAAAAGTTAAGTGACTTGCCACAGTCACATTATGTGACATTATGTGTCAAGGGCAGGAGGTCTTCCTAATTTCAAGGCCAGTCCATCATCCACTATGTCACACTGCTTCTAAGAGACATATAAACATCTATAATGCACGATAATGTATGATATGTGTATTAGAGAGGGATGAGATTAGAGAGGGATGAAATAGTCTCAAAGATATTAACGGGGAGACAAGGTAGAGAAGTCAAAAGGAATAAATTCTTCTGCAGCAGGGAACTGGAAACAAATTGTATCGGAGGAGAGGGGGAGATACAATTCTTCCAAAAACTAGAGAAGGGCTGAACAAAACGTATATAATATGATTTCACTGTAAGAAATGACAAATATGACCGATTCAGAAAAACCTGGGAAGATTTGTATGAACTGATGCAGCAAAATGAACAAAACTATAGCACTTACATAGTGACCAAAATAATGTAAAAAAATCCCAACTTTAAAGATTCTAAAACTCTGTATGATAAATGACCAATTGTGACTTCAGAAGACAGATTTTGAAGAATATTATTCACCTCCTGGCAGAGACCTGAAGAATGAGACATACATTTACAGACTAAGCCAATGTATTGAATTGGTTTGCTTGACTATTCTTACTGATTACATGGGAGAGCTTCTAATGGAGGGAAAAGAGTTGGTGGGTACTGATAATGATGCAAAAAAAAAAAGAAGAAAAGACCAATAACTAAACAGTTTTAAAAATACAAGAGAGCAAAACGAAGTTCAAAAGGGGCCACAGACAAGCAAGGTTTTGTTACTTCTCACAATGGGGAATTAGCCAATAAGTCCAATCCTTATTAGTATGTCCATTGTACCCAGTCGATATAATACCCATTTGGATTTTTGAACACGTGTAGGCCTTCTGTAACTGGTTCTAGTCCACTGACTGTTGTAAAGAGATGGACTTTTGATTGACTGCTGAACCAGAACTGGGATGTATTCAAAAGACAATAAACATCTAAAGGGAACCTCTTGCTATTTCTTGGCTGGCTAGACTTGAATGACGAGGCAAAGACTGAAATAAACCCTCTAGGAGGACAAAAATCTCAGGTTTTTATCCTTCTACCAGGACTACTGCCATGTGTCTTGTAAGCACATGGTCCTGCTGTTAATATTCTGTCTCCATTAACTATTCTGTCCTTTGTAGCTAAACTCCTCAAAAAGGCTGTCTAAAATAGGTGCCACCACTTTCTTTTCTCTCACTTTCTTCTTAATCCCTTACTATCTGGCTTCCACCCTTACCATTTCACTAAAACTGTTCTCTCTAAAGTTACTAATAATTTCTTAGTTGCCAAATCCAGTGGTCTTTCCTCAATTCTCCTTGACCTCTCTGTAGCCTGTGACACTGTGGATCTCTTTCTCTTCCTTAATACTTCCTTCTTTCTAGGTTTTCGGACATCACTCTCCCGGTTCTCTTCTAACCTACCTGACTGCACCTTCTCTGTCTCCATTGCTGGATCCTCCTCCAGATCATGACCTCTAACCATAGTTATCCCTCAGGGTTCTGTTCTGGGCCCTTTTCTTCCTCCTCTATATTATGTCATTTGATGATCTCATTGGCAGTCATGGATTTAATTACCATCTCCATGCTGATGATTCTCAAATCTACCTGTCCTGTCCCAAACTCTCTGCCGACCTCCAATCTCACATCTCCAAATGTCTTTCAGACATCTCACACTGGTTGTCCAGTAGACATCTTAAACTCAATATCTAAAACAGAACCCATTACCTTTACACCTGAACCCTCCCCCTCCTCCTCCCTTCCCTACCACTATAAAAGCCAACACCACTCTCCTAGTCCCTCATGCTTACAACATAGGAGTCATCCTGGATTCCTCACTATCTCTCACCTCCAATATCCAAGCTATTACCAATTTCACCTTTGTAACTCAAATACGCCCCCTTACCCTCTCTGACACTGCCGTGACTCTAGTGCAGGCCCTCATCACCTTATGCCTGGATTACTGCAATAGCCTGCTGGGTGTCTGCCTGCCTTAAGTCTCTCCCTACTCCAAATCAGCCTCCATTTAGCCACTAAAGCGGTTTTCCTAAAATGCGGGTCTGATCATGTCTCTCCCACCCCCTAATCAATAAACTTCAATGGTTTCCAATTGCCTCCAGGAGCAAATATAAAATCCTGTTTGGCATTCAAAACCCTTCATAACCGAGCCCCCTCCTTCCAGTCTTTGTGTACCTTATTTCCCAATATGTATTCTTTGACCACATGACACTGGCCTCCTTGCACAGGACATTACATCTTTTGCCTCTGGGTATTCTCTCTGGCTGTCCCTCATGCCTGAAACACTCTCCCCCCTCTGCTCAGACAACTGACTTCCCTGGCTTTCTCTAAGTCCCAACTAAAATCCCACCTTTTACAGAAAGCTTTTCCCAACCCCTCTTAATTCCAGTGCCTTCCCTCTTTTAATTAGTTCCTATTTATCCTTATAATTTACTTTGCATATATTTGTTTCAATGTTGTCTCCCCCATTAGACTATAAGCTCCTTAAGGACTGGCACCGTCTTTTGCCTCTTTTTGTATCCACTGCCTAGGACATAGTAAGTGCTTAGCAAATGTTTAATGAATGAATGTCTATTCTTCTTGTTTTTAGGTACAGTACTGGAGATAGCAAGCAGTATACATCCAAGAGCTGAAGTCCACATGGGGATCTGTGGGAGCCTGAGGATGTGGAAGGGGCAGCAACTGAGGCTCGGAAGAGTGACCTGTCTGACCTAGACCACTGGTGGTAAAAGATGAAGAGTCATTCATCACCTATTCCACTTGTGGAAATGAGCTTGGTGGGGTGAATGCTTTAAGTGTGAGCCCACTCTTCTCAGAAAATGAAGGGATAGATGGCAGAGTATAACGATGACCATTCCCTCTCCCGCCCTTGCTCATAGAGGAGAATGTTTTGTAATTTTTGTCATACTTTATCTTCTTAATACATGTTGTTGTTCAGTCTTTTCAGTCATGTCCTACTCTTCATGATGCCATTTGGGGTTTTCTTGGGAAAAATAACTGCCATTTCCTTCTCCAGTTCATTTTACAGATGAGGAAACTGAGGCAGAGTTAAGTGACTTGCCCAAAGTCACACAGCTAGTAAGTGTCTAAGGCTAAATATGAACTCAGGTCTTCCTGATTCCAGGCCCAATGGTCTATCCACTGAGCCACCTAGCTGCATATATGTACTATATCTCATAACCCTTTGTAAAAGCTAATTGATGTTAACTGATGAAACAAAACTGTAAAATGAAATTTTAGGAACATAATAAAGTATTTGGCCTTAATTTATTCTCTAAACATATAGGACATTTAGCAGAGTTTGCACTTCATTAAAATGTACTTTGCAAAGCTAATGTTTTATGTGGCATTACTAATAATTTATATTTATTCCAATAAGAATATTTAAAAATATTTTAAATTGATCAATTTACCTGGTAAGAGCTGCATGGCACCATCTAGGGTAAGCAATGTAATTGGCAGCCATCTTTCACATCCTTCTGAACTCCGGTCCAAACAAAATTTGTGCAAGTCCAATAAAGAAGCAAAGTTTTTAAGTCTTCTTATCTCATAGAACTGAGGAGGTGCCAACCATATTTCTTCATATGCGAACTTTTTTATTGCTCCTGTTGGAGTTATCCACTGTGAAAGACAAAGGTCATAGTTTCTAAAAGTCAAAAGTAGCAATTCAGACAGTTAAAAAGGTACACAAGGCAAATGAATTTTTTGCCTTTCTCATTATCTGTTAATTTATTTGGTCAATTCATTCTGTTCAAAACAGAACTCATCATCTTCCCACACAGCCCCTCCCTTCCACTAAACTTTCTCATTTCTCTGGAACCTTCCAGCTTCCCAAGTTTGTATCTTCAACATCATTCACTCTCCTTCACCACACATAACCAATAGATTTTTTAACACTTCTATTTCAATCTCTCTTGAATCTCTATTTACAAAGTCACTACCTTAGTTGAAGCCCTCATCATCTTCACCCCCAATCATCTTCTTGGACTATTGAAATGGCTTACTAATTAGCCTCCCTGTTTCAAGTCCTTTCCCACACCACTGAATACTAATCAGCTCCCAGAATGACTGTCATTAATCATAGATCTGACTATGCCACTCCTCTACTCAATAAATTCCAGTGGCTTATTGTTGCCTCTAGGATAAAATTAAAACTTCTCTTTTGGCTTTTAAAGTCCTTCACAACCTGGCCCAACCCAATCTTTCTAGGCTTATCCTACATTACTCCTCTTCCTATAGGTTTGCATGGCGATACTCTATCCTGGCTTGCCATGGAAGCCTGGAGGCAGAGATGAGGAGGGAGATCATTCCAGGAACTGGGGAAAACCAGTGAAAATGCTCAGTTGGGAGATGGAATATTGTGTGTGAGACAGCAAGGAGGCCAGTGACACTGGACCACTCCTTTTGAGGCTCCTTTGCTCGATCTTGGATCAAGTCACAACTACTAATGGTGGGTATCTCATGGAGCTTTGTCCTGGGTCCTCTTCTACCTCTATACTGTTTCACTTGGTGATCTTATCAGCTGTCTTGGATTCAATTAACATCTCTATGCTGATAATTCTCAGATCTACTTATCCATGCCTAACCTGTCTGTTGACCTTCAGTCTTAGGTCTCCAACTACTGGACATCTCAAACTGAATGTCCTGTAAAAATCTTAAACTCAACATGTCCAAACTAAGAAGAGGAAAAGTGAGATGGACCACTGGATTTTGGGAAAGCAGATTTCAAAGTATTTAGAGGAAATAGGTAGAATCCCATGGACTAAAATTCTACAAAAGAAGTCTGGTCAGAAGGAATGGGAGATGCTCAAAAATGAAATTCTGAGAAGGCAAATGTAGATGCACAGAGAAACAATCAATTTATATTTTAAAAAGAAATGTGGAGTCAATGTGGAGTGGACTCAAATATTTGTATATTACACAGAAGTCTTTCTTCAGGGAAATAACTGGTAGATACTAGACATGATAAACACTGAATAACATCAGAAAAAAATGAACATTTATAGTTTAACAGAGAGAAGACTACTGTTAATAACTGAAGTCATCCCTGAAAAGATAAGAATTAGTATAAAGTTAATAGAAGAATGTTAATGATAAAACCATGAGACATATAAATGAAACAAATTCTGACTTATTTAAATAAGTTATTAATAGCAGAGAAGTGGAATGAAGTAGAATAGTAGAAATTATATCAACATTGAACAATTGCCATAACAAGGAGAGTTAAAGAGCCTAAAAAGCACTTTAATTAAAACATTTATCTGCCAAGCAGAGACAGAAGGCAGACAAAGGAAATTCCTGTTTGGAATACAAACCCATTTGTAAAATCTTACCAAGAATGAGAAAGAAAGATTATGAGCAGTACTGGCTCATAAAGCAGGAAGAAGCAATAGAGGATAAAACAATTTTAAAGATGGCCTGGCGAGACACAACTAAGCAAAGTTATATATAGGAGGCCATTTAAAGATGAAAATGAAAGAAAGGCAACAAAAAAGAAAAATGGAAAAGTTCTACAAAGATTTATATTAAACTGTTTCACCATCAAGGACTAAGCACAGCTATCCACCCTTGGATTCCATCATCCCACTCCTGGATGTGCTTATAGAAGCAGTGTAAGTGGCACTAAAGGGAACAGAGATGGGAAAATCAACTGAGACAGATCAAGTATACTTAGAAAGATCCATGTTGGAGGCAACAGTTTGGATATGTTGAGTTTAAGATGCCTATAGGACATCCTATTTGAGATGTTCAACAGACAGCTGGATATGATGTAAATAAATCACTATTCAAACTTATATCACTTAAAACCTTAAAATTATAGACCTCTGTTTATATTTTGTAGGCAAGAATCAATAATCACTGAATGGTTCCTTCCTTTCTATTCCTATTAAAACTATTCACTACTAATGCCTTCATTACCACTCACCTGGGGTTACCACAATAGTCTTCCTGTGGCTCCCCTCTAATTTATACTCCATAAGGTCATCAGAATTACCTTTATGCATAGAAACAGCAGTGTCACTCCTCTATTCAAAAGTCTTTATTTATTTTATAGGCAATAAAAAGTCACTAAAGTTTGAATTCCATTACTGGGTACTGAAGGCATTACTATCTATAGTTCCAGCCTTATCTCGTTCCCCTTCATGTGCTCTCCACCTGTGCAAAACTGGAATAATGGATCTGTATTTTGCACTCTCCCTGTATTATGTTGTTGTTCAGTCGTTTTTTCAGTGGTGTCTAGCTTTTGGTAACCCCATTTGGGGTTTTCCTGGCAGAGATAGTGCAGTGGTTTGCCATTTCATTCTCCAGCTCAGGTGTTCTATCCGCTGCCACCTAGCTGCCCCAACCTTATATTATACTTAACTGCAAATGAGTAGGAACATTCCAGTAGAAAATAAATCCTCAAGGGCAAGGACTGTATTTGTTATTTGAATTATATTGTGTTGAACATCCTGAATTAGAGCTGAAAGAGATCTTAAAAGTTCACTGCATTAATTCAACTGAACAAGCATTTATTAAGTTTCTATGCCAAGCTGGGTATGAGATAACTCATATGTTGAAGGTTAAAGGCACTTTTCTTGAAACAACCTGCTAAGTCCCTTCTCTACTCCTTAGTGTTACAGTTGCCTAAAAGCAGCGATTTAATTCAATTCAATAAACATTTAATGAGCACCTACTATGTGCCAGGCACTGTGTTAAGCCCTGAAAAGTTAAGTGATTTATGGAGGGGCATACAACTAGACCTCAAAGGAAGGACTGGGCACCAGATCTCTATCCACTAAATCAAGTCCTTAGCCATAAGTCATACAACCATTCTTATCCCCAATTTTACCATGAAACGGGCACTTAGAGATTTGGTGGCTTACTTGCCAGTAGTCACACAACTAGATGTCAAGAATTACGATCTAAACCCAGATCTCATAACTCCAAATCCTGCACGCATGCCACTACTACACCCCTCTATCTTCACTGAGCTTGCAATTCCTTATCCACCCCCCAAAAGGAATGACAACTATGATTCCAAATAATAGACATGTCCATAAGAGAGTATTATTTTAAGGATGAGAAAAGAGGATGAGATTCAGGAAGCGGAAATGCCATATCCATAGTGACAAGTCAGAACTCTTGGTGCCAGGGGTTCCTTCCTCCCCGTCCCGGGCTTTCTGTGTGTTTAGGAGCTAGGATGCTTCCGGAGCCCTTGTTTATGAGAGCATCCCTCCCCTGACAGCTCTCCTTAGCCGAGTCCTGAAGGAGTTTCCCCTTTACCTCGCATTTAATCGCTTCTAGCATGTCCAGGAAGGTCTGGGGTTTGCTCTGCAGGCAGCAGACATAGAACCTCGTGTCGAAGCGCCTCCCTCCTTTCCTCACAAACGGCGTGAGCCAGTTACTCCACTCTTGCAGGGCCCAGAGGTTGGGTACGCAGCCCAGGCGCTGACACAGCTGGAGAAACTGGCCCGGGTCTTCCTTGACCCTGGCCCTCCAAGCCGCCAGGTCGGCGGGCGGCGCATGCGCTCGGGCCAGGTGCGGGGCCTTGGCGCCGTTGCGGAGCAGCAGGAGGATGCCCGATTCCTCGAAGGTTTCCCGGATAGCGCAGATGCGAAAGGCCACGTCGTCGGGGATGAGCGAGCGACAACCAGGCCAGGGCGCTAAGGCCACCTCGGGGTAGTTTTCCCTGGGCCCGGAGAGGGCCAGGCCAAAGCTCGGCGGCCCGTGGTGGGGCTGGAAGACGGCGAGCCAGTCGGTCGAACAGTCCGCGGCCTCCAGGACGCCGCCCGGGAAGACGTGGGCGCCGGGCAAGAAGCTGCTGCTCTGGGTGCGCTGCAGCAGCAGCACCTCGTAGTCCTCGGCCGCGGCGGACGGGCTCGGCGGGGCATGGCCCGCGGCGAGCAGTAGCGTGGCGGCCCGGCGCCACTGGCGCAGCGAGACCTGCATGGCGACCCGCGGCGGAGCAGGCCCGACCGGCCTGACGTGGCGCGCGGCGCTCCCTCCCCCCCGCCCCGTGCAGGCGCTCCGCGGCTCGCGCACGGCTGGGGGCGGGGCGGCTTCGGGGCCGGGGGGGGGGGCGCTGACCGCGGCGCCCCAGCAGGGGGTGGCACTGACACTGACTCCCAGCCGCCGCTTCTCCGTCTCTGAAATCCATCTAATATCCTCACCCGGCGTTGGGGGGAGGCCGGAAGGGGCGTTAACCGTGGTTGGCATCGCACCGCCTCTCCTCACCGGGAGGGCGGAGCCTTGTCCGAGGTCGTGCGGGAAGGTCGTCCCGCAGCCAGGCCGGTGACCTGCCGCCCGCAGCAGCGCGGAGCGGGAGCTGTCGTGTCAGGAGAGCGGTAACCGGGAGCTCCAGCCTGCCCCAGAGTGTTGTAAAACGTTTTTGTTTTTAAATAAAAAGAGCTCTAGTTCACAGGGTAAATCTGTGGACCACTTCTAGTGAAGTTGGGGAAGCCTGGATTTTCAGTCACAAAGTTTGTGGCTTTGCCATTTAACACCTACACCATCCTGCTTAAGGATCGCCTTGGTCATGTTGACACATTTGGGACAAGTATCAACAAATGTGAAAATTCAAAAATACAAAGTAGGAAGGAATACAATTTCGTGTATATAAAACTGAATTTGTTATATAAAATTTTTAAGTCTGTATTAAATTCAACATGGTAGTATTAAAATTAAAAAAAAAACTGCCCTGCTTGTCTGTGTCCCATTCTGAACTTTTGTGAATTTTTAAATTTATCACTGACATTCCTTTTCCTTTTTTGCACCTCTAGCACTTAGCAAGTAAATACATAGGAAAAAAGATGATTTCTTTTTATACACAGGTACAACCTATTTCATGTAATCTTTACCCTTGTCACAGTCATTTCAATCCTTCCCCCATCAAATTGAACTTTTTTCTGTGACAAAGAAAAACTCTTAAAACAAAAACATCTAGTAGTGGCCACATTGGACAGTGTATATAATGTTATATTATAGTAGGGCTTTGTCTATCTGCCTAAGAAGGTACATAATGATGTTTCATTTGCTGTTCTTAGGCACCTCCCATTGTTAATTGTTGTAATTTTTTTGTTATGAACTTAACAAAGATCAACAAATATGAAAATTCAATATACAAAGAACAAAAAGGCAACTGCATATGAAACTGTACTTTTGTTATGTACAGTTTTTGAAGTGTATATTAAATTCAACATAGTAGTAACAAAACTGCCTTACTAGTCTGTGTCCCATTCTGAACTTCTGTGATTTTTTTAAATCAGTGACATTCCTTTTCATTTTTTGCATCTTTATCATTAACTCCCTACTCTGCTGGCCAAAATAGAAGTCCTCCCCTGTAACAAATATAGTGAAGCAAATCAAAACAACACATTAGCCACATGAAATCACATGTCTAATTCTGTACTTCTAATCCATCACCTCTTTGCCAAGAAGTTGCAGTCATGCTTCTTCAGCAGTCTTCTGAATTCACTGGGTTTTTTTATTACTTACATTCTGATATTCACTGTGTATGTTGTACTTATTTCTCTCTCCATCAATTAAAAAACTCTTCTATATTTCTCTGAATTCTTCATTTTAACATCTTACTATACAATAGGATTCTGTTATATTCATATACCACAATTTTTTCAACTCTATCTCAATTGATAGGCACCTCTTTTGTTATCAGTTTTTCCTACCACAAATTGTGCTGCTATGAATATTTTGGTATATTTTGGACTTGGTTTTTGTCTTTGATTTCCTTGGGGTATATATCTATTAGTGGGATCACTGATTCAAAGGGCATGGAGAGTTTAGTCCCTTTCCTTACCATTCCAAATTAAAATCTAGAATGGTTGGAACACTTCATAGCTCCACCAACAATGTACCTATTTTCTCAGAGCCCCTACAACATTGAATGTTTTCATCTTTTGTCATCTTTTATAATTGGACAATTTCTTCCAGTACTACAGACAGTATATCACTCAGCCTTGCACTACACATACATTGCTGGACTTCTTTCAGCATCTTGTTCAGTGGCTTTTGTGTTGAGTCAGATAACACTGTGTTCAAATTCTGTGAGTTTAAAACCTACCACAGATATTAGCTGTATGACCCTGGGCAAGTTACTTAGCCTCCTTCAGACTCAGTTTCCTCATGTGTAAAATGGGGATAATATGAGGATACCTACTTCACAGTGTTGTTGTGAAGATTCAGTTCAATAAACATTAAGTACCTACTACGTGCCAGGCACTGTGCTAAGTGCTGGAGATACAAAAAGAGGCAAAAGACAATCCCTGCCCCAAGAAGCTTACAATCTAATTTTGAGGACAACACATAAATATATGCAAAGCAAGTTATATGTAGAATAAATAGGAAGTAATCAATGGAGGGAAAGCACTGGAATTAAGACTTTCTGTAGGAGGTGAGATTTTAGTTGGGACTTAAGGAAGCCAGGGAGGTCAGTATTTGGAATGGAAGAAAGCATTCTAGGCATGGGGGACAGCTAGAGAAAATGCCTGAAGCTTACAGCTGTAGTGTTTTGTCCATGCAACAGTCAGGAGGCCAGTTGTCACTGGATCAAAGAGTACATGTTGGGAGGTAAGTTATAAGAGGATTAGAAAAGCAGGAAGGTGTTAGGTTTACAAAGGTCTTTGAATGCCAAACAGAGTGTTTTGTATTTGCTCCTAGAGGCAACAGGAACCGCTGGGATTTATTTGGGAGAGGGGAGGTACATGATCAGACCTGAATTTTAGGAAAATCACTTAGTGGTTAAATGGAGGCTGAAACGGTGAGAGACTTGAGGCAGGCATATTCTCTCCCCACCCCCCCCGAGCAGGCTATTGCAGTAGTCCAGGTATGAAGTGATGAAGGCCGAGCTAGAGTAGTGGCAGTGTTAAAGGAGAGAAGGGAGCACATTCAAGAGATATTGCAGAAGTGAGATCAGCAGGCTGTGGCAACAGACTGGTGGTAGTTGTTGTCCTTAGTTCTCAGAGAGGACCAAAATGACATCACTCTGTTAGAGTCGACTTGCAGTGTCTCCAGCTGTGGCTGATCAGACCAATATGAGTTCAGAATGCTTTACCACAGGTTTGTCACAAATAGTCTGTGTGAACATTTGGAGTAGATTCTCTAAATTCGCATGTCTTGGGTTTTTTTTTTTAGCTACTTCAATTCTGCTTTGTTCATAGAGCACAGCACCTTCTCTGAAGAGGGTACACCATGCTGGGCAGTCCTTTGCACTGAGCAGTCCTTTGCCAGCATCTCCCACGTCACCCAATCCCCAAGTTCTTCAGAGAGATCTTGAGAGTGTCCTTGTTTTGCTTCTTCTGACCAGCATGTGAGCACTTGCTTTGTACGAGTGCTCCATAAAATAGTCTTTTAGGCAAGTGTACATTTGGCATTTGAATAACATGGCCAGCCCATCAGAGTTGCATTCTCTGCAGTATACTGCAAGTATGCTTGGCAGTTCAGTTTAAGAAAAACCTCAGTGTCCAGTACCGTATCCTGCCAGGTGATCTTCAGAATCTTCCTAAGACAATTCAGAGAGAATATGCCTGCCTCAGTTTCTTGCCATAGCTTGGGTAATCTGTCCAAATTTCACAGGCATACAACAATGAGGCCAGCACACTGGCTCTATACACCTTCAGTTTTAGGCAATTCTCTATTCTCCCATACTTTCCTTTGGAGCCTCCCAAACACTGAGCAGGATAGTTCATCCATCTCTAAGAAGGCAGTATTTAATTCCATCAAAAGAATCTATCAATGTGTACAGCCCTAGAAAGTATACTGCCAAGGTAAGTTAACTTATCTACAGTATTCAAAACTTTTATATTTGCTGTAACTAATTGTTCCATGTATAGATGATGTGGTGCTGGCTGGTGGAGCCCCTGTGTTTTCTTGGTGTTTATTGTTAGGCCAAAATTAGCACAAGCAACAGAGAATCAATCCGTAATTGTTGAATCTTAGCTTCAGAGACTGCCTCGAGTGCACAATCATCTGCAAACAAAAATCATGCACCATCTCTCCCTCCACTTTAGTCTTGGCTTGTAGCCTTTTCAAGTTCAATAAATTTATTGTCAGTGTGGTAACTGACCATGATGCCATGTTTGTCTTAATTGAAGGCATTTTTGACAGCATGGCTGAAAACATCATGCTAAAAAGCATGGGAGCAAGCACACAGCCTTGCTTCGCTCCATTGGTGACAGGGAAAGTGCAAGAGTATTGTCCATTATCCAGAACCCTGGCAAACATGCCATCATGAAACTGATGTACAATACTGATGAACTTCTCTGGGCAACCAAATTTTGTTACGATTTCCCACAAACCCTCATGAATGACAGTGTCAAAGGCCTTGGTCATATTGATGAATGTGCACAGACCACTGTTCTACTCCTGGCATTTCTCTTGGAGTTATTGGGTAGCAAACATTATATAGACTGTTCCTTGGCCCTTTCTGAAGCCACACTGGCTCTCACATAGATGACCATGTGAAGGCTCAGCCTATTAAAGAGGACTCTGGCCTATGGCATTCAAAACCTCTTCTTCAGTTGGAAATTTGGCTAGAGAGAGATTGACTTCAGCATGAGGTAAATGGTCAGTGGCTTTAACATTGATTGATGATGGTCTATTGAGAATACTATGCAAGTGTTCAGCCTATCTCTCCAGGATCATGTCCTTATCGCTAATCAATGTGGCTCCATCAGCACTGAGTAGTTGAGATGCACCATATGTGTTTGGCTCATAAATAGCCATTAGGGCATAATAAAAATGCTTTGGATTGTCACTATCAGTGTAAAACTGAATTTCATCTGCCTTCTTACTGAGCCAAGAATCCTGCATCTAAGTTTTGCTTATACTTTACTTTTGATGGAATTAAATACTGCCTTCTTAGAGATGGATGAACTATCCTGCTGATAAACCCTGTGAAGTTCTTGTTTTTCATTTAGCAGCTTCTGAATTTCCCCACCATTTTTGTCAAACCAGTCTTGATATTTGTGAGTGTTCTGACTCAGATGAGTAAATGCAACAAATACACCAAATCTCTGAAAGATGCCTATTCCTTTTCTGTTCCACTGTTGCCAACCATGTGTCGTCTTAGCTTTCTCTCCATGTTAGCAGTGAACTGTTCCCTGCTCTAATCTGTTGACATTAAGTCTTCTGGTAGTCATCTTGCCTTGGGGCCACCACTTCTGTTGAATGTGAATATTTAGCTTGGAGAGGATAAGCTGATGATCAGTCCAGCACTCTGTACCACACATTGCCTTCATCACTTTCACTGTCTGTCTCTTTTTTGGTCTTTCTCTTCTCTTTACAATCACATATTCTGTTAAATGCCAATGTTTGCTGTGAGGGTGCATCTACAAAGCTTTATTGTGTTTAGGTAAATGGAAGACAGTGTTGGTGATGAGAATGCACAAGTCTTTAGTAGCAAGTGACGATTGCTGTTGCTGTTTCCAACTCCATTCCTCCCAAGGATTCCGTGCCATGTCTAGTAGTCTGTGCCTACTCTAGCATTAATGTCACCCAGAATTATAAGCTTGTCTTCTTTTGGCACATTGATGATGAGGGTCTCCAGGTCTTCATAAAATTTTTCTTTGACCTCATTGGGATTTATTATGATGGGAACATACACACTGATGATGGTGATGTGGCACTTTCTTGCAAGTGGCAATCACATTTTCATGAGCCTGTCATTCACTTCTTTTGGTAGGCATATATGTTTGTTGACTTAGATTAGTTTTGTTTGCACAACCTATGCCAGCTTCAAAGAGCTCCCCTTCACTGCAGCCACTCCAGAAAAATGTGTATCCAGCTCCAACTTTGGTAAGCTGGCCTTCGTTTGCCAGCCTTGTTTCACTCAGGGTTGCTATTTGGATGTAATACCTACTAAGTTCTCTTGCAACAAGAGCTGTTTATCTTTCAGGTCTACTGGATTTTGTATTGTTCATAAGTGTGTGCACATTTCATATACTAATGGTGAGTAGAATCATTTTGCAGAAGTTTTTGTATATTTTTTTTTATTTCAACCACAGGGTGGGATCCCCATCTACAGTAGTTAACAGCCCAAGTTTGGGTAAAGCAAGACAATTTTTAGGGCACCTTTTCTAGACCCTTCTTCACAGCAGCAGTTAAGCAGTGTAGTCCTTAAAAGGCTGCTCAGATACCCAGGGGGCTGCTGAATCCTACTGCTGATTCCAATGAGAAGACAATCCCATGATCTGGCACACCTGTGTGCAGGGTTGTGACTATAGTACCCAGTGTACCTGCACCTGCTGCTTTGTCATTTCCCTGTCACCACAGGACTTTGAGATAGGTTAAAAATGGTAAAATGGTATGGGTGATGTCTTTTGATTTGTGCATAAATTGGATTTAAGTGAGGCAGAGACGATATGGCATTTGGGAGTAGTGAGAAATACGGCCAGATTCAGGATGACTCCTACATTGTGAGCCTGAGGGACTAGGAGGTTGGTATTGCCTTTTAAAGTAATAGGGAAAGTGTGAGGGAGGGAGGATTAAGGTGTTAAGATAATGAGTTCTGCTTTGGACATATTGAATTTAAGATGTCTACTGGACATCCAGTGTGAGATGTCTTAAAGGTAGTTGGAGATGTGAGATTGAAGGTCAGCAGAGAGTTTAGGGCAGGATGGGTAGATTTGAGAATCATCAGCATAGAGATGGTAATTAAATCCATGGGAGCTGATGAGATCACCAAGTGAAGTAATATAGAGGGAGAAGAGGGCCCAGAACAGAACCTTGGGGACACTTACCATTAGAGGGCATGACTGGATGAAGATCCAGCAAAGGGGACTTAGAAGGGGCAAAGAGAAATGTAGGAGGAGAACCAGGAGAAAATGGTGTCCCCAAACCCTAGACACAAGAGAATATTAAGGATAAGAGAGTGATCAACAGTGTCAAAGACTGCAGAGAGGTCAAGAAGAACAGGACTGAGAAAAAGCCGTTGGATTTGGCAACTAAGATTAGTAAGTTTGGAGAGAGCAATTTCAATGGAACAATAAGGTCAGAAGTCGTATTGCAAGGGGTTAGAAAGAGAGTGAGAGGGGATATAGTGGAGGCACTTATCTTAGCCTTTTTGAGGAGTTTAGTTACAAAGGACAGAAGAGATAAAGGCCATAGTTGGTAGGGATGAAAGGATCAAGTGAGGTTTTTTTTTTCAGAATAGGGGACACATGGGCATGTTTGTTGGCAGTAGGGAAAGAGTCAGGATAAAGGGAGAGATTGAAAATGTGAAAAAGTGGGATTGACAGAGGCAGTGGTCTGTTGGAGAAGATGGGATGGAACAGAATCACTTAAACAAGTAGAGGGGTTAACTTTGATAAGGAGTAAGGTCATTTCATCATGTGAGATGAGTGAAGTAGGAGATAATGGAAGGAGAATAATAAAAAATGAGGAAGAGGGGAGAAGAGGAGCTCATGGCAAATGGCCACATTTTTTCTCTGAAAAATATGAGGCAAGGTTCTCAGCTGAGAGAATAAAGGGAGGGGAAGCCATGGGAGGTACAAGGAGAAATGAAAAGATTTGGAAGAGCTGCTGTGGAATGTGGGATAGTTGATAAGGAAACTGCCTAACAGCAGGGAGGGCCCACTTGAGGTTGTATAATAAAAATTTGTAGTGGATCCAGTCAGAAAGATCACGTCTCTCTGCTTTCATTCAGGAGCACATGTGTAGACATACAGGCAACGTGGTAGAAATGATCCAAGGCTGAGGGATGGCTGGGTATAATTGGCAATGTGATAGAGGGACTAGGGATTCAAGAGAGGAAAACAGTGTAGAGTTAAATTGATTCAACCTTTAAGTGTATATAAATAAACTTAAGTGTATATGCTTAAATATACTTAATAAATATATAAAGCACATAAATGCTGTCTGTTATTATTGGTTATATAACCTGTGTGTTAAAATATCTCTCTCCTTTGAGCATTTGTATAGAAGTCCTGGGGCTTAGGAAATAAAACTTCACTGTTAGAATTTGTTTATGGTAGAAAGATTGTTGGGTTTAGTCAGGAGATCTGGATTCACGTCAATTCAATGAACATTTATTGAGCCTACTTTGTGTAAGGGACTATACAAGGCACCAGGAATACAAAAACAAATAAAACAGTCCCTGCTCCCAAGGAGTTTACGTTTTAGTGGGGGGAAGCAACAAATACACAAATAAATAAATACAAATAATTTCACAGCAGTATGAAGGAGAGCACTAACAAATGGTGGGATCAGGAAAGGTAATTGCCTTTATAAGGCAGCATCTGAGATGAGCAGAAGGGAGCTAGGGATTTTAAAAGGATGAAGTGAGGAAGGAACATGGGTTCATGTCTCAGCTCTGCTTCTTCCTAGCTGTGTGATCCTGGACAAATCCTACCTTCCAGTCTTCTTATACCTTACACTGGCCTTCTGGCCATTCCACAAACAAGACACTCCATCTCTTGGGCTTCTGGAATTTTCTCCAGTTACTCTCCATTCCTGGAATGTTCTTCCTTCCCAAATCTTTCTACTGACCTCCTTGGCTTCCTTTAAAATCCAACTAAAATCCCATCTTTTACTGCAAGTCTTCCCCAACCCCTTTTAATTCTAGCACCTTCCTTCCGTAAATTATTTTTTATTCATCCTGTATATAGATTGCTTTACATATGTTTGTTTGCATGTTTTCTCCTCTGTTCAATTATAAGTCCCTTTTGGGCAAGGACTGTCTTTTGCCTCTTTTTGTATCCCCAGTGCCCAGGGGATACAAAGCACCAGGCACATAGCAGATGCTTAATAAATGTTTTGATTGAATGACTTGTTTTTCCTGAGAATCATTTTCTTCATCTGTACAATTAGGGAACTGAACTTGATATTTCTAACATTCATTATGCTCTCACATTCTATAATGTTGTGACCCACTCAGGAGATTGTGGAATTGTTTGGTGAACACAGAACTAGTATGAGTTGAGTGCTTTTCTGGGAAAATTCATTCCAAGGATTTTTCCCTGAATGCTTTTTTTTTTTTAACCAGAAACCTTGGGTTCCATTCCTTGTCTCTCTGCCTCTTTTTTTTCTCTAACAGTATTGGATAAACACTGAATAAGTCTTTGGGTATAAGTTAGTTTTCCCAGAGTCTGATTACACTTTCTCTCCCTTCCCGTTTCTCCTAAAGTGATAATGTGATCATTAGGGACCCAGGTTTGCAGCAATGACACAGACCTGGGACCACCAAAAAGTACCAAAGTGTAGGAGGCCCATGAGAGCCTCCTTAAATAGCCTGTGGGTTGCCCTTTTTTCCAACTCAGAAGTTTTTCACTTTACATTTGTCAGGATCCCTATGCCAAGACCACCCCTCTCTTTTTACTCCCCTCTTTTTACTATTAGGAGAGACTGTTTTCCCGGGCTAAGGCCCAGCAAGCAAGCTGTGTCCTGAGCTTGCCATAACAACAATCCTTTGCAACTCACTCTCTGGATGATCTCAGCCACAGCAAAATCCCAGGACTGTTTCCCACCAGCATGAGGCGGTCTCTGAGCTTGGGCAAGCACCTGTCCTACCCACGAAGTCCTACTATGAATCAAACTTGTTTCAGTGTTGCTGTTATGCACTCCATTGTGAGGCCTACAGCTCACTTTGTAACCATTGATGTAAGTATTGAGATTTTCCCACTAAAGCAGGTCTCCTAATTAGAGGGCACCCGAGCTCATGTGTCTAGTTTCCCTCCTCCAACGGAATAAAGAAACCACTGTTAGATCTTTGTTTTTATTTTGTTTTGTTTTATCTTATTTTTAGAGTTAATTGTGGTTTTGATAACCTGTGTGAGCCTCTCTGGTGTTTTTTAGAGTTAACAGCAGTTGCAGAACTGCTTCGGCTCTTTGGTCATTTGTAATCAAGGTTGGCACATTGTATCTGGTAGGGAGAGCAAGAGCAGGTATTATCTTCTTCTTACATATGAGGAAATTGAAGTTCAAGTGACCTCTGGCTCAGAGAAATGTTACTATCAGAACCATCTCAAATACTTGCAACTTTGCTAAGAAGCCGGAAGGAAGCAAAGAAAAAACAAAAACAAAAAAAAGCACTGATAGATGCACTAAAGCTAATTTACTTTATTCCTAAGAGAGTTCTTCAGGCCCTCACTCAGAGCCTGTTTACCCTGATACACAAATCTAGAATGCTCAGAAAGTATGCTTTATCTGGTGTCTAATGACCTGGCTTTGAATCATGATTCTCTTGCTTATTATCTGTGTGATCTTAGACAAGTCACTTCAACTGTCTGAATGCTAGTTTTTTTTTTTGTTTTTTTTTTTTTTGCTGAGGCAGTTGGGGTTAAGTGATTTGCCCAGGGTCACACAGCTAGTAAGTGGTGTCAAGACTGGATTTGAACTCAGGTCCTCCTGACTCCAAGGCCGGAGTTCTGTCCACTCTATCCACTGCACCACCTACCTGCCCCAATTTGTAACAGGAAAAGGTTGGACTTGATGACCTCTAAGATTCCCATTCCACCCACATACACCTGCCACCTCCGACTCTAAATCTATGATCCTATAATTTTGTTTCCCAGCCTATGGTATAAGAAAAGTCTTAAGTTGGAAGTGACTCGGGTATTTAGAAAGAATTGCTAGATATAAGCTCATTGATGACAGTGGTAACTGTCAGTCTGAAAATAGAGGAAATGAAAGAAAAACTATGAGGTAAACAAATGTCCCGGTAGTCCTAGGGGCCATCATTGTATTACAGCACAGGACAATAAAGAACATTCAGAATGATGACCCTGAATCACTAATAAAAGATTAAATTATGTTCATTCTCTTCTGTTTTAAACGGAAGGAAAATAGAATTTTTTTTTATTAAAATGAGTAAAATAAAAGAACATCCAAACCCTTCACCAAAGCAGGGCAAATAAATTATCTACACATTTCTAGCAAGTGAAGTCCTATGAATTTGTTATACAACCTGAACTGGACCTTCACTGTTGCCAGGCAATCCTTCTACAACTCTCTTATCAACTCACTCTCCCACTTTCCACAAAGACTCCTCCAAACATCTTCATCCCTCCTCAAGCCTCCTATGACTCTTCCCACATCCTCTCAGCTGAGTACATTGCTTCATATTTCATAGGAAATATTGATGCCATTTGCATTGAGCTCCCTCTTCTCCCTTCTTCCTCAGCTCATATCACTCAGATGCCTTCTTCTGCTATCTCTTCATTCACCCCTATCTCACATGAAGAGATGGCATACTTCTTATCAAGAAAAAACTCTTTATCTACATAAGTGATCCCATTCCATTCTCTCTCCTTCAACAGATTACCACCTTTGTTGCATATTGCCCCCATCCTGTCACTTATTTTCAATCTCTCCCTGCCTATTGGTTCCTCTGCAGCTTACAAACATGCCCATGTCTCCCTCATTCCCAAAAAACCTTCACTTGAGCCTTCCATCCCTGATAATTATCATCCTATATGTCTTCTGCCCTTTGTGGTTAAACCCTTTGAGAAGACCATCTATAATAGGTGCTTCTACTTTCTCTCCTCTTACTCTCTTCTTAACTCTTTACAATCTAGCTTCTGACCTCTTTATTCAACCCAAACTGCTCTCTCCAATGTTAGTAATGCTCCCCAGTTGCCAAATCCAATGGCCTTTTCTCAATCCTCATTCTTCTTGACCTCTCTGTAGCCTTTGACACTGTTGATCACTCTCTTATCCTTGATATTCTCTTGTGTCTAGGGTTTTGTGACACCATTCTCTCCTGGTTCTCCTCCTACATTTCTCTTTGCTCCTTCTAAGTCCCCTTTGCTGGATCTTTATCCAGGTCATGCCCTCTAATGGTAAGTGTCCCCAAGGTTCTGTCCTGGGCCCTCTTCTTTTCTCTCTCTATATTACTTCACTTGGTGATCTCATCAGCTCCCATGGATTTAATTGCCATCTCTATGCTAATGATTCTCAAATCTACCCATCCTGCCCTAAACTCTCTGCTGACCTTCACTCTCACATCTCCAACTGCCTTTAAGACATCTCACACTGGATGTCCAGTAGACTTCTTAAAGTCAGTATGCCCAAAACAGAATCCGTTGTCTTTACCCTAAACCCTCCCCGCTACAGCACCTTCCCTATTACTGTAGAGGGCAACACCGTCCTCCCAGTCACTCAGGCTCACAATGTAGGACTCATTCTGGATTCCTCACTATCTCACCACCCCACCACCCCACCACCCTCACACACATTTAAGCTTTTGCCAAGGCCTGTTGATTTCACCTTTGCAACATCTCTTGACTGTGCCAGTCTCCCCTCTGACACTGCCACTACTCTAGTGCAGGCCCTCATCACCTTACACCTGGACTATTGCAATATCCTGTGGGGTGGGGGGAGGGGGGGCGGGAACCGAGGTGTTCTTGCCTGCCTCAAGTCTCTCCCCACTCAATCTAGCCTCCATTTAGTAGGCAAAGTGGTTTTCCTGAAGAACAGGTCTCATCATATCACACCTCACCTCAATAAGCCCCATTGGCTCCCTATTGCCTCCAGGAAAAATACGAAATCCTCTGTTTGGTTTTCTAAGCCTTTCATAACACCTCCCCCTCAACACTTTCTAGTCTTTTTACACCTTACTCCCCAGCAGGTTCTCTTCAATCCAGTGATATTGGCCTCTTCACTATTCCATGAACAAGCCACCCCATCTCTCAGCTCTGAGTGTTTTCTCTGGCTGTTTTCCCTTCTCTAGATGTTCTCCCTTCTTATCTCTGCCTTTTGGCTTCCTTGGCTTCCTTCAAGTCTCAACTAAAATCCCATACTCTACAGCAGTTAAACACATGATCCAATGGTGATCTGCAACACCCCTGAATGCAACCTGAACCAGATTAAAATGCAATTGGTAAATATTTAGCAAAAATAAATAAAAATGGGATAAAATACAGATAATATCACATTTTAAAATTAAGTCAATATGCAGTCAATGGGGATCCTTATGTATGAGGTTTCTATTTGAGTATGATACCACTGTTCTACAGCAAGCCTTTCCCAACTCCTCTTAATTCTAGTCCCTGCCCTCTTTTAATTATTTCCTATTTTTCCTATATATAGCTTGTTTGTACATATTTATTTGCCCATTATTTCCTCATTAGATTGTGATCTTCTTGATGGCAGGACTGTCTTTTTCCTCTTTTTGTATCCCTAGCACTTAGCACAGTGCCTGGCACATATTTGACACTTAATAAATATTTATTGACTGCCTGCCTGCCTGACTGATTGCCATTGAAGATTCGTTGATCAAGTGCAAGAGTTTAGTGATGCCCTATCAGTATATTAAAGTTCAAAAATCTTTCGTCATCGTGGCTTCCTTTAATCTTCTGAGTTAACATTGGGACAAAGACTTATAGAATTCCTGCTGACAAATCCCCACTATTTACATATATTTTATGGTATAATTTAGACTGGTCTAAACCCCTCATTAGAGACAAGGAAATGGAGGCCCAGAGAGGAGAACTAATTTGCCCAAGGTCACTAGTCAGTAGCAGTGCATGAAGACCATGAGCCCAGGTCTTTTGCTTCCACTTTTTTGACACAATAACTCCCAGTCAGTGCTCTTTCTACTACACCTGTACCTATGGAAGCAGAATGATGCCTTAAAATCTTTACAGCAAGGAAATGGTAATGCTAAAGTCCATGTTGATCCATTTAGCTACATACTTTTTAGAAGAAAAGAATAGTAAAAGAGAGCATAAAATACATTTTGCTAAATAAAAATTGCTTTCCCTTCCCTCTCCATAAAATAAATCTAGGCCACCCACTGGGAATAACATGCACTCCCTTGAAAGAGGTTCTTATCATATAAGGACCCAGCTGCTTCTCTCTCTAAAATTTCTCTGTAACAGAAAGCTAATATCTTGTGTTTTACATCATTAATTATTTAGTTTCTGAGATTCTTCCAGTAAAACTCAAATGTGGTTCACTGTGTTTTGATATATCTTATGCAAGAGAGGCAGTATCAGTTGGAGATGTTATCTCAATATTGCATAAAGTAATTTTAAAGTCTTTTCTCTAAGTCAGAATATAAACAGAATTCAAAAAGCATCTGAATTCAAGATATGCCAGTTTTTACTAAATACAAACCACTGACCTATAGTCCACAAATACCCACATCCCTAAAGCTATTACGTAAAATAATGCTTTGTCACAACATCTGCTTTGAAAAGATTCCCAAAATATTTTAACTTCATTTTACTAAATCCATTTTTCAGTGGTGAGATGGATCACTCTAAATTCCTCTGTGAAAAACTCCCTCAGAATTCAAGGAGAATGATGACTCAAATGTATAGATAAAGATCATTAATAAAACATACTAATAAAAAAATCATAGGAGAATAGAAGGAAGTACCATGAATAACTACTGGAAAATTCTTTACTTTTGTTTTTACATCATATATACTTCCCAATGAAGCATTCCCTCACCCCTCCCAGAATGCTATCTCAAACCAACATATCAACTAAGTCTGAGTTCCGTACCATCTCTGCAAATGGAAGGAAGTTCATTCTAAAATCTCTTCTTTAGGTTGATACTTCCTGGCTATACCCTCACCATACTGCCTCCAGCCCAGCCATCATCCTCTCCCCTGCCTATCCTCTACCATAACCTTGGACTCTTCTGCCTTCCCTGCCTCTGATAGGTGGGCTCTATCTAACCTTATCTTGCCCCAAACCAGGCCTCCCTGACATTGCCTGACCACCATGACACCATACCCTCCTCAATCCCCTCTATATGTTGTCTTTCCCTATTAGAATATAAGTTCCTTGAGGGCAGGTACTGTCTTGCTTGCTTATATTTGTATCCCCAGCACTTAGTACTGTGCCTGGCACATTTTAAGTTTAATACTTGCTTTATCTAGGCTTGGTTACTATAATTGCACAACATGTAGTTGTGAAATTACTGTTTATTGTTGTTTTGATATTAGTTAATAGTTTATTGTTATATTGATATTAGTTAATAATAATTAGTTTTCTTTCTGTTTCTTTGCAAACTTAACTTTGCAAAGCACTTTACATGTATTATCTCATTTGATCCTCACAACCACCCTGTGAAGTAGGTGTCACTATTATCCTCACTTTATAGATGAAGAAACTGAGCCTGTTAACAATTTCATATACCTAGTGTTTTGTATATGTATTATTGTCATTGTGCATATTTTTCTTGTTTCTGCTTACTTCCCTTTGCATTAATGTTTATGTTTTCCTATGCTTTTCTGAATTCTTCACATTTATTATTTGTTATAATATAGTAATATTCCATTAAAATAATGTATCATAACTTATTTAGCTATTTTACAGTTTACAAGCATCTAATGTGCTTCCAGTTTTTTTGACACAACAAAATGGAGTGCTGTAAGTATTTTCATGTCAATAGGATCTTTCTTCTTTTCATTAATCTCCTTGGGATATATGCTTACCAGTGTGATCTCTGGTTCAAAAGTCTTGGACATTTAATTGCTTTCTCGCTACAATTCCAAATTGCTTTCCAGAATGGTTAGATCAATTCATAGCTCTACCAGCAGTACATTAGTGTTCTTGCCCCTCTCTAAGTTCTCCAACCCGTTTTTGCATGTTTTGTTATATTTACCAATTTGTTGTTATTATATGTGAGATAAAATTTCAGAGTTGTTTTGGTCTGCATTTCATTTATTATTAGTGATTTGGATCAGTCTTTCATATGGTTGTTAATAGTCTGCAATTCTTTTGAATACTGTTCATATTCTTCCACTGCATATTCATGGAGGAATGGCTTTTAGTATTACATATTTGTTTTGGTTCCTATATATTTTAGATATATGCAAATGGCAGCAAGAACATGGGTTTGTCTAGAAAACCCTGAGAAAGGATCTTAAATGCTTGGGTGGTTCTTCTGCTTTGTATTTCATTCCTTTACTACAGGTGACTTAACAGCAATCTCTCAGGACATTTCCAGCCCTGGAGGTAACTTCCTGAGTCTGAAAAATCAATGCTAGTTACCCAGTAGGAAGTATTTCCTGCAAATATACCTTTTTCAGAGGAGAAGATGGCCAACATCCGCAGGATCCTAGAGCTGAAAAGACTAAAAAAGCCAAAGCTATGTCTGGCTGACCAGGAAATCTGACCTCATGAGTTGCTCAGACTGTAAAGACCCAAAGTAAATGTGAAATGCCTGTTGAGTAATCCCACAAAGTTGCCTTTATCTCCAAAGAGAGTATGATGGGAGAATACAATACATAAAAAGGTGGAAAGTAGGAGTAGGGGAGAGGGAAGGAGGTGCTCCTGAGGAGGATAATATATATCTTCAAAAGAAGGGGTGGTTAGGATAAAAATGTAAAAGTTTTAATGAAGTAATAAACTTTGAGAAAGCACCAAGATTAGACTGTTTTCTCTCTATATATAATTGGCTTCCAAATGTGTTTCAAATGGGAAATACAAGCTTTGAGTATGGTTTAGTAATAAGTCCTCAAAATTGGACTAAAGATTTTATATGTAAAATTTCATTAATAATTGTAAATATATTTTTAAATAATGTTCTCCAGTTTTGAAGTCTCTTTTTGATAACATTAAGAGACAAGGTCTTATTTTCCAAGTCAGGCCCTATTGATGGCATTGTTCATATCAGGTAGAGGGTTCAGCTAAAGCTAGTAAGAGCAAGTGGTATGTAAAAACAGAAATTCTCTGAACTTTCAGGTGAATTATGGGTTTCTAATTTGATGTTCTATAGTTCTGTTGTTAAACAATTAGCTCCACAAGGCTTGAACTGGTTTTCACCACTTGAATCAGTTACTGGAAAAACAAATTTAGGAGGTTGTACTAAATTGTATTGTCTTGTTACTGGAAGATTTTAGCAGTATTAAATAGGGAATCTTTGCAAGTGACCTGGAACCAAAGAAGTGAATTTACTTGGAGGAGCCTCTTTAAGATTCACCATGAGACCTATTCCAGAATTTCTAAGGGAAAATGTTTCCAGGGATCAGAAGACTACATGAGACAGCTGGGACTCAAAATGTAGCTTCTTACTAAATGGACACTGGGAATGGGTTACCAGGAACAAAGAAACTTGATGTTATTTAATACTGATGATCATTATTGTGTTAGCTTTGACCTCAATGTTTCATAGTGTTTGGCCTACAAGAGGAGTATGCTCAAATTCTTTTTATTCATTGTTTAGGAGTCAGGACCATTTTTCCTGCAGCTTTTGGTCAACTGAAAACTTGTGTTCTGTTTATATTTACCTCACCTGACCAAAACTTGACTTATAATAGTGTTAACTGCTTAACATTCCTCTAGTAGATGCCAAAGGGAAGTTTGAGCTTCCTAAAGTGATTTAGTTATTTGTCAGCTATCCTAGCTAACTGGTGATATGTAAATTTTCCCTCTCATTCAATCTACTGTGAACCTCCTAAATTAGTAGTTTAATCAGTAATTGTAATTGTAACTGACTTATTTTACCTCTATAGTCCGTATTTACAAGGTTTGTCTCCTTAAGGAATTATGACTGTTCAATTAGGTTAGTTCAATTTTTATGACGTTGCAGGACGTGTGGGATTATGATCTGTGTGTGTGTGTGTTTGTGTGTGTGTGTGTGTGTGTGTGTGTGATAGTCACGGCCATAGTGCACTTGTTTCCTAATGTAAGTTTAAGTCCCTTGATTTACAGCCCCCTGAGACTAAAAAGGCTCTTTGTGCTCTCCTCAGGATAGATGATTACTGCCACCTTTGGATCCCTGACTACTCTGTGATTATCAAATTCTTGGAAACCTTAACTTCCAGGGACACCCCTCATTATCTCATGGATCCTAGCCTACTTGTAAGAATATGATCCATGAGCCCTAGTTTAGTCAGTATGTTGTGCCTGTACAAGACAAAAAGGGGGAGTTGTGGATCCTGACCCCTATCACCTGCTATTGCTCTTCCATCATGTACCCTAGCCAGCTTCCTGCTTGACATTGCAAGCAGCCTAGAATAAGGTGTCAACATGTCCTATTTTGCACCCTGACTCCAAGAACTGACCTAATTGCCATATCTGGGGTGGAATGGATAAAGAAGTGTGAAGTATAATCTGTTCCAGAGTCCAAGAAACAGATGCCCCATCCCCACTCCTCTCGATACTCCCAAGCCCTATAAAAACACTGTTCCCTCCCTGAACTATGTGACTTTATCTAAGCAGGTGGGCAACCCTCACTTGCAAACTCAATAAACCTTGTATTGGTTTAAAATTTCTGGTCCCATTACTAGGTTATTCCCATCTCCTCACAGTGGTTATGTTGAGAATGAGGGATGGCTGATCTGAGATCTTCCTGGTAACATAGGTACTAGGAAGAATTAACCAATGGAAGAATGGGCCTACAGGAGCAGAGGGGAAAAGGAACAAGAATTTATTAAGGATTTACTATGTGCCAGGCATTGTGCTAAGCACTTTACAGATATTATTTTATTTGATCCTCACAACAACCTTGTGAGGAAGGTGCTATTTATTATGATCCTGATTTTATAGTTGAGGACACTGAGGCAGACAGAGGTTAAATGACTTGCCCAGAGTCACACAGCTAGTCTGAGGCTGAGTTTGAATTCACATTCTTAACTCCAGGCCCTGCACTGAGCCATCTAGCTGCTGCATGCATCAGGAGGCAACTGATACATGATAGTGAAGTCTGGAGAATGAATAATGTCTGGTTGAGGCTGTTTTCCAAAAATGGAGGTTCTGGGAAGAACTCACTAATGGAAGAAGAGGACCCCAGGAGATGAGTCAGGAGGCAGGGCTCATTCTCTCTTGAATCCACATTTGGCTCCCTTCTCTGCTGCCAATGGTCTTGTCTTCTCGTCTGCTCCATAGTGGATGTGGTGTCTCTTTTCAGGCAAGGTGCTGTGCAAGATGGCATGGCTAGTATTAGAACGGAAGAGAGAAAAATGTCTCCCCACCCCGTCTCCCAGAAGGCTTGTCTTTTAAGAGCCCTCAGGTGTGGGTAGTATTTGGTTAGTCAATGGAAAGCAGCCTCTCTAATTCATCAGGGAGAGTACGTATAGACTCATTCCTGCACTTAGTTTAACTTAACAATAATACCTATTACTTCTATTATTTGCCCCTTACTTTCTGTTATTTCATCAACTGAGGTGAGATAGGGAAGGGAGGGGTCCAAGAAGTGTCCTGACCAATTCTGCTACGTCCCCTTCCCAATTAAATATTTGCTATCCTTAACTTATGAATTATGATATTTTTGGCACGAGTCCATACTTCCAGTTCTGAAAAACTCTAATGGGTTTGGGGAGGTTCTAGAATGATCATTTGGTGTGCATTTCCCCAGAGCCTAATACTAAAGTAAGTATAGTAAAGTCCTTGGGAAACATTTCTTTAACAATCACAAAATTAGCATACTTCTATGAAGGTCAGAGCCTACTATAGCTGGGTAGCCTGGGGATTACATTCATCCACAAACATCATTTGACAAAATTCTCATATGTTATCATACATTAGGTGCTTATTCGGTTTGACTTCTACCTTGTCTCCTACCTGCAAGCCTCCTTCTTTATGGTCGGGGTCCCATCCAAGTTCAGAATCCCAGGCCCTCTATGTAGTTTGCCCTTAGATAAAGCCTAAAATCTCCTTGCAGTGTAGAGAGCACAGGGAAGGTCATCTGCCTACAGATGGCCTCAGCCATCATCTTTTGCTCCATTTTAAGTCTTTTTGGTAGGGCTCTAACAGGTGCATTACATTCCTTCCTTTAGCTAGAATATTTTGCAGGGCTGTGCAAAATCCACAAGCAATACATGCAATGGCCAAGCATAGTGTAAATTGTCACTTAACAGATTGCTTCAGTGGTTAAAGGTCTAACTTTTACGCAGAACATGTTACTAACACATGTCACAACAGTATGCATATCCATAGAACAAAACAAATACGCAAAACAGTAAAAACAAACAACATTGTAGGTCTACGTAATAACAGGACATGCCTAAATATCAGTGAATACACAAATAAACATACTGAAAAACCATACTTAGCTGCCAAATATATCTATGATTCATATGTGACACTAGCACAGGTGCAAATGAACAACAAAATAATTTTTAAAATTACTCAGAACATGCAATAATTAACACATGCATTAATGAACATATGCAATTCTATGTAAGGCACATATTACAGTATTGCCAGCCACCTGCGTGTGTAACCATCTCTCTAGTTTCCCCTCTAACTTGATAAGTCTGGTCACAGGTTGAATTAACCTAGTTCTTTTGTGACTTGCTGACCTACCAGTCCCTATACCTGAGCTAGTTGATAAAGGTCTGATCATCATCCTCACCAGAATTATAGTCTTGCATACTTAAACGTGAATTTGTGGAGGGTGCAGGCTGGCTAGCAATGTTACTACAATCTATAAGGTGTCTCCATCAATGAAGAATCACTAGAACTGAGTTTCTAAGCAAGAAAGGCATTGCCTGTGGTTCCTTTTCCCCATCTGAACTAGTTTTGGATGTTTTTTCGTTTGAAATATCTGTTTAGCTATGCCCAAAAGGCTATAACACTGTGCATACCCTTTGACCCAACAATATCACTTCTAGGTCTGTATCCCAAAGAGATCACAAAAATGGGAAAAGGACCCACATGTACAAAAATGTTTATAGCTGCTTTTTTTGTGGTGGCCAAGAACTGGAAATTGAGGGGAAGACCACCAATGGGGAAATGGCTGAACAAGTTGTGATATAATGAATGTAATGCAATACTATTGTGCTAAAACAAATGATGAGCAGGTGGACTTCAGAAAAACCTGGAAAGACTTATACAAACTGATGCAAAGTGAAATGAGCAGAACCAGGAGAACATTGTATACAATAACAGCAACACTGTGTGATGAACAACTATTAATGATGTAGCCTATCCTCTCAGCAATGTAAGGATCTAAAACAACTCCAAAAGACTCATGATGCAAAATACTATCCACATCCAGAGAAAGAACAACATTTTGATTGTTTTGTTTTGTTTCTTCTTTCTTGTGGTTCCTCCCAGTGGTTCTAATACTTCTTTACAACATGACTAATGTGAAAATAGGTTTAATATGAATGTACATATAGAGCCTATATCATATTGCATACCATCTTGGGGAAAGGGGAGGGAAGGCAGGGAGATAAAATTGAAAACTCAAAAGCTTATGGAAGTGAATGTTGAAAACTAAAAATAAATTAATTAATTAAAAATCTAATAAAAAAGAAATATCTGTTTAGACAATCTCTGGATAACTAGCAGTTGGTCTCTTTGGCTTAAAGTCCCCTGAAGGTAAGTGTCCTTCAGACTCCACCTGCTCATCTGGGAGTTCAACTAATTCTCCTATGGGCAATAAATGGTTGTAGTAAATTGTCTTTACAGGGCCCCTGCAAATCACTGGGCTATTCTGTAAATGTGCAAGCTACCCAGATTTTCTACATCTAGACATTAAGCTTTCCATTCTTCTGCCAACTAGTGTCCTAGGAACACCAAGATTTCTCAGCAAAACTCTCCTTGTTGAAGTGTCTGACAATGAACACGGGCATCTTGCCATCATTTGATTTTGTCAGAGCTCTTCTGAGCTGAAGTTGTAGGTAGGTGGTAAGCTTCTTTTGTCTCCTTTCTCAGGCAAGATATGTATATATTGGTTGTGATTCTGTGTGTATATACACGTTTATATACATATACACATGTATGTATATATGATATATAATTACATATAACACACATATATAACAATTAAAATCACTGCTGAACCCACAGGGGTTAGGGTACTGTTCCCTCTCCTCCACTTAGAACTGTTTTCCCCTGGCCCCCTCCATGAACTCTGGCGTGAGGTGATGTGGTTCAATCCAGGGCGAACACAGCTTCTAATGGGAAAAGTTAGGCTCCTTTTCTCATACTCTTTACTTTTTGTATCTCAACTCCAGAGCCTCAAGGGAACCACTGAAACCTTAAGTTTTTGGTTCATGTAGAGGGTCTTCCCAAAAGGGGAACAAGAAAGTTCTCCAGTGTATAATATAGATCAGGTATAGGACATCTATTTATTTCTTCTACATAAATATGTCCATAGCTATCTTTCTATCTCTATCTCTTTAACCTGGTCTTTCTTCTGATCTCCATCCATATCACCAAATGCCTATCAAACCTTTTAAAGTGGATGTCCCACTGACATCTCAAAATAGTACTCATTATTTACTCCACCTCCAATCTACCCGTATTTCAAACTTTCCTTTTGTTATTTTTAATTTAATTAATTTTTTGTTTCTATTCTTTTTGCTTTTATTAAGATGATATGGTGAGTACAAAAGTATAAAACAAACCCCCCACACTAGGGGCATACCCTCTTTTACAACACTTTGGTCCATAGGGAGAGTGAGCTCAAACTTAAAGTAGTTGCTACAAAACATTTGCACCATCAAGGTCATTTCTTTGTTAAATTATATATATTTTTCAATTGGCAAAAATGTGCTTTCTCATTCTCCCACCTCAACCTCTTCTCTCCATTTGAGAATTAAAGAAAAACAAAATCCCTGTTATAAACATGTATATATAATCAAGCAAAACTAATTTCCACATTATTCATGTCCAAAGAAAGTATGTCTCATTCTACACTCTGAGTCTTTCACCTCTCTAGCTGGAAGCAGGCATCATGTTTCATCATGAGTCCTCTGGAATTGATGTTGGTCATCGTATTGATCAGAATTCACAAGTCTTTTAAAGTTGTTTGTCTTTACCATATTTTTGTCACTATATAACTTGTTCTGGTTCTGTTCACTTCACTCTGCATCAGTTCATACAAATTTTATCAGGTTTTTCCAAAGCCATTTTTGTTTATAAATTCAAGGGGCAGCTAGATGGCCCAGTGGATAGAGCAATGGACCTGAAGTCAGGAAGTCAAGAAGTCAGGAAGACTCGAGTTCAAATCCAGTCTCAGACACTCACTCAGAGAGTTATCTCTGACCCAAAGCAAGTCACTTAGCCTCTATTTACCTCAACAATAAAATGAAGATAATAATAGTATCTATCTCCCAGAATTGTTGTGAAGATCAAATGAGGTAATACTGTAAAGTCTGTTGCATAGTTCTGGCACATAGTAAAATGCTCATTATTATTTCTTACACTACAGTAGTATTCCATCCTATTTATATACCATAACTTGTTGAATCATTCCCAATTGATGGGTACCCCCTTAAAGTCCCAATCTTTGATGCCTCAAAAAGCTATATATATTTTTGTACATCCTTAGAGCTTGTTTTGTGTAGTACTAATCCTTTCCTTAATTTACTCTCACTCTAATTCCTCCCTCTCCCTTCTGTTTTCTTAGTTCTGTTTCCCTGTTGAATGAAATGTATTTCTGTACCCATGTCTGTGTGTATTTTATCTTCCTTTGAAGAGTTTAGATGAGAATAAGATTCAAATGTCTGCTCCCCTCCCCTCCAAACCATTCCTCCTTGTTTGTATAGATGTCTACTAGATAAATATAGATGTATAGATAATTTTACTTAGCTATCCTTTCTCTACACTGCCCTCTTCACTGATCAGTGTATTCTTCCTCCTCCTTCATTTCATTCTTTCTTTTCATCAAGACATAACACAACCATTTCCAGATTAGCCTCCCTCTATGACCCCAGATGATAGGGTTGAGAGGGGACACAGGTATCATCTCTCCATATCTGAATGTAAATAGTTTATCTATGTTTATTCCCTTATGATTATTCATTTATGTATGCCTTTTTATGTTTTTCTTAAATCCTAAGTTTTAACTTCAATGCTTCTACATAGCTCTGGTCTTTTTTTTTTTTCTTGGAAAGTCCTCTATTTGGAAGTCCTCTATTTCTTCTTGTTTTAAAAATAAATTTATTTACTTTCAGTTTTCAACATTCACTTCCATAAGATTTTGAGTTCCAAATTTTCTCCCTATCTCTCCCCCTCCTACCCTAAGACAGCATGTAAATTGATATAGGCTCAACATATACATTCATATTAAACCTATTTTCACATTAATCATGTTGTAAAGAAGAGTTAGAACCAATGGAATGAACCACAAGAAAGAAGAAACAAAAAAAAAAAAGAGAGAGAGCAAATGTTATGCTTCGATTTGCATTCAGACTCCATAGTTCTTTTTCTGGATGTGGACAGCATTTTCCATCATGAGTCTTTTGGAGTTGTCTTAGATCCTTGCATTGCTAAGAAGAGATAAGTCTATCAAAGTTAGGCATCACCTAATGTGGCTGTTACTGTGTACAATGTTCTCCTGGTTCTGCTCACTTCACTCAGCATCAGTTCATACAAGTCTTTCCAGGTTTTTCTGAAGTCTACCTGCTCATCATTTCTTACAGCACAATAGTATTCCATGACATTCATATACCACAACTAGTTCAGCCATTCCCCAGTTGATGGGCATCCTCTCAATTTCCAATTCTTTGCCACCACAAAAAGAGCAGCTATAAATATTTTTGTACATCTGAGTCCTTTTTCCATTTTGATGATTTCTTTGGGATACAGACCTGCAAGTGGTATTGCTGGGTCAAATAGCATACACAGTTTTATAATTCTTTGGGTATAATTCCAGACTGCTCTCCAGAATACTTGGATCAGTTCACAGTTCTACAAACAGTGTATTAATGTCCCAATTTTTCCATATCCCCTCCAACATTTGTCATTTCTCCTATCATTTTAGCCAATCTGATACGTATGAGATGATATTTCAAAATTGTTTTAATTTGCATTTCTCTAATCAATAATGATTTAGAGCATTTTTCATATGACTATAGATAGCTTTGATTTTTTACTCCAAAAACTGCCTGTTCATATCCTTTGACCATTTATCATTTGGAGAATGACTCATATTCTTATAAATTTGACTCATTTCTCTATCTTTGAGGTATGAAACCTTTATTTGAGAAACTGTCCATAAAATTTCCCTCCAATTTTCTGCTTTCCTTCTAATCTTGGCTATACTGGTTTTATTTGTACAAAAACTTTTAAATGTAATCAAAATGATCTATTTTACATCTCAGAATGCTCTCTATCTCTTGTTTATTCATAAATACTTCTCCTATCCATAAATGGGATAGGTAATACATTTCAAGTTCTTCTAATTTGCTTATGTTATCTCCTTTTATGTCATGCATCCATTTTGATCTAATTTTGGTAAATGGTATAAGATATTGTTCTATACCTAGCTTCTGCCAGATTTCTTTCCAGTTTTCCCAACAATTTTTACCAGTGAATTCTTATTCCCAAAGCTTAAATCTTTAAATTTATTAAACACAAGGTTACTATAATTATTTACTACTGTGTATTTTATATTGACTCTATTCCAGCAATCCACCATTTATTTCTTAGCTAGTATCAGATAATTTTGATAATTACTTCCTTATAATAGTTTAAGATCTGGCACTGTTAGACTTCCTTCCTTTATGTTTTTGCACACTAATTCCTTTGATATTCTTGACTTTTTGTTCTTCAAAATGAATTTTATTGGCATTTTTTCTATGTTGATAAAATATTTTTTGGTAATTTAATTGGGATGACACTGAATAAGTAGATTAATTTAGGTAGAATTGTCATTTTTATTATATTGGCTCAGCCCACCCATGAGCAATTAATATTTCTCCAATTATTTAAATCTGACTTTATTTGTATAAAAAGTGTTTTATAATTATGTTTACATAGTTTCTGGGTTTGTCTTAGAAGGGATATTCCCAGGTATTTTATATTGTCTATGATGATGGAGTTGATAAAGCACTGTGTCTGGAATCAGGAAGACCTGAGTTCAAATCTGGCCTCATACACTCACTAGCTATGTGACTTTGGTAAGTTAGTTTCCTTATCTGTAAAATGAACTGGAGAATGAAAGGGCAAACCCCTCCAATATCTTTTCCAAGAAAATTCCAAATGGGGTCACAAAGAGTCAGACATGACTTAACAGTGACAATAACACAGTTATTTTAATTAAACCATCTCTTACTATTTCTTCTTGCAGGACTTTGTTGGTGATATGTAGGAATGCTGATGATTTACGTGGGTTTATTTTAGATCCTGCTACTTTGCTAAAATTATTAATGTTTCAATTACCTTTTTAGTTGAATCTCTAGGATTTTCCAAGTAGGCCATCATATTGTCTGAAAAAAGAGATAGTTTTATTACTTCATTACACATTCTGATTCCTTCAATTTCTTTTTCTTCCCTTATTATTATAGCAAATATTTCTAGTACAATATTGAATGATAGTGGTGATAATGGACATCATTGTTTCACTCCTGATCTTATTGGGAAAGCTTCTAGCTTACCCCTATTACAGATAATGCTTGCTGATGATTTTAGGTAGATGTTTCTTATTATTTTAAGGTAAAATCCATTTATCCCGGTGCTTTCAATGATGCTTTTCATTTGAGTATTGTATTTTGTCAAAAGCTTTTTCTGCATCTATTGATATAATCATGTGATTTTTGTTACTTTCATTATTGATATAATCAATTATGTTAATAGCTTTCCTCATATTGAACCACCCCTGCATTCCTGATATAAATCCTACTTGGTCATAATGAATAATCTTTGTGAAATATTGTTGTAGTCTCTTAGCTAGTATTTTATTTAGGATTTTTGCATCAATATTCATTTGTGAAAGTGGTCTATAATTTTCTTTCTCTTTTTTTGTTTTTCCTTGTTTAGGTATGAGCATCATATTTGTTTCATAAAAAGACTTTGGTAGGACTCCTTTGCCTATTTTAAAAATAATTTATTGAATATTGGAATTAGTTGATCTTTAAATGTTTGGTAGAATTCATTTGCAAATCCATCTGGTCCTGATGCTTTTTTCTTAGGCAGCTCATTTGTGGCCTGTTCAATTTCTTTTTCTAAAATAAGTTTATCTTCTATTTCTTCTTCTGCTTATCTAATTTTCAGAATTTCCAATTTGATGCTTAATTGAGGAATTTTAATTTGCTTTTTTTCTAGTTTTTTAAATTGCATACCCAATTCACTGATCTGCTCTTTCTCTTTTTTATTGATGTAAGCATTTAGAGATATAAATTTTCCTCGGATTACTGCTTTTGCTGCATCCCATAAGTTTTGATATATTGTCTCATCATTATCATTCTCTTTAATAAAATTATTTATTGTTTCTATGACTTGTTCTTTAACCCATTCATTTTTAAGGTTAAGTTATTTAGTCTCCAATTAAATTTTAATCAGTGTTTCCATGCATTATTATCTGACAAGGATACATTTAATATTTCTGCTTTTCTGCATTTAACTATAAAGTTTTTGTGTTCTAATATGTGGTCAGTTTTTGTAAAGGTGCCATGCATTGCTAAGAAAAGCTATATTTCTTTCTATTCACATTCAATTCTCTCCAGATTTCTATCATATCTAGCTTCTCTAAGATTCTATTAATCTTTTGGTTACATTTATCTAGTTCTGAGAGGGAAAGGTTGAAATCCCTCAGTATTATAGTTTTGCTATCAATTTCCTCTGTAATTCATTTACCTTTTCTTTTTAAAAATTGAATACTATACTGGGGTGGGCAACCTGTGGCCTCAAGGCCACATGTGGCCTTCTAGGTCCTTGGGTGCAGCCTTTTGACTGAGTTAAAATTTTATTTTTTTTAATTGAATATTGGAATTAGTTGATCCTTTTATTAACAAATCCTTTTATTAACGGAATTTGTGATGTGAAGTTTAGATTCAGTCAGAGGGCTGCACTTGAGGACCTAGAGGGCCACATGTGGCCTCAAGGCTGCAAGTTCCCCATCTTTGCTATAGCATTTAAGGCATATATGTTTAGTACTGCTATTACTTCATTATCCATGGTACCTTTTAACATAATGTAGTTTCTCTGCTCATCACTTTTAATTAAATCTATTTTAGCTTTAATTTTGACTGAGATAATGACTACTATCCTTGGTTTTTTTTTCCCCATCAGCTGAAGCATAATAAATTTTATTCCAGCCCTTTACTTTTACTCTACTTGTGTTTCTCATTTTTAAATGTGTGTTTTGTAAACACCATATTGTCAGGTTCTGGTTTTTGATCCATTCTGCTATTCGTTTCCCTTTTATGGGTGAGTTCATCCTATTCACATTCACAGTTATAATTACTCGTGTATTTCCCTCCATCCTATTTTTCCTCACTGTTTATCTTTCTCTCTTTTTTACCCTATCCCTCCTTAGAAATCTAGATTACTTCTGACCACTGCCTCCGTAATTCTCACACCCTTCTATGAGTCCCTCCCTTATTCTATCCCTTTGCCCTCCTATCTCTCTGTATGTTAAGAAGATTTTTATTTCCTCTTTAACCAAGTTCTGATGAGAATAAGGTTCCCGATATTCCTTCCACTCTTTCCTCCCCTCCACTGTAACAGTTCTTATATTCATATCTCTTCTGTATGAGGGAATTTGCTCCATTTTACCTCTCCCTATCCAATTTTATTTTTTAGGATCATCCCATCATACTCAACTCAACCCAAAGCCTTCTATCTATGCATAGTCTTTTGAACTACCCTAGTAATGATAACATTCTTTTTTTATTTTTGTTTTGTTTTTATCAATTTATTTTGATTTATCAACAATCACTTCCATAAGCTTTTGAGCTTTAAATTTTTCTCCCCCTCCCTCCCCACCTTCCTCCCCAAGATGAAGCGCAATCTGATATAGGCAACACATATACATTCTTATTAAACATATTTTCACATTAGTGATGTTGTAAGTAAGAATTAGAACCAATAGGAGGAACCACCAGAAAGAGGAAACAAAACACAACAGAAGAAAAAAATAGCAAATAGTATGCTTTGATGCATCCAAACTCTGTAGTTCTCTCTTTGGATGTGGATATCATTTTCCATCATGAGGCCTTTAGAGATGTCTTAGATCCTTGCATTGCTGAAAAGGGCTAAGTCTATCAATATTAGTCATCGCACAGCATGGCTGTTACAGTGTACAATGTTCTCCTGGTTCTGCTCACTTCACTCAGCAACAGTTTGTATAAGTCTTTCCAGGTTTTTCGGAAGTCCACCTGCTCATCATTTCTTATAGCACAATAATATTCCATTACATTCATATACCACAACTTGTTCAGCCATTCCCCAATTGATGGGCATCCTCTCAACTTTCAATTCTTTGCCACCACAAAAAGAGCTGCTATAAATATTTTTGAATATGTGGGTCCTTTTTCCCATTTTTATGATCCTTTTGGGATGCAGCCCTAGAAGTGCTATTGCTGGGTCAAAGAGTATGCCCTTTGGGCATAGTTCCAAATTGCTCCCCAAAATGGTTGAATCATTTCACAACTTCACCAATAATGCATTAGTGTTCCAATTTTTACACATCTTCTCTAACATTTAAATGATAACATTCTTAAGAGTTACAAATATAATTTACACATATAAGAACTAAACAGTTTAACCTTACTAAATCACTTATAATTAGTCTTTCATGTTTACCTTCTTATGTTTTTTCTGATTCTTGTAAGTGAAATTTTCTGTTCAGTTCTGGTCTTTTCCCCAAGAATACCTGAAAGACCTTTTGTTCATTAAATATCCATTTATCAAAGCCTGACTTTTCATAGCTATATTTCAAGAAATCATAAATGAAAACTAATGACACAAGAGTTAATTGTCCCAGTTTCAAAAACAAAACAAAACAAAACAATAATAGAATAAATAAGAAAGAAAAAAATCTAGCCCCCAAACCCCAAGATACCTTGGGAAATATAAGCGATCAAAATTTATATTCCTTTGGACAGAGCACCTTTCCCATGTGGACAGAGGGAAGAGGAGGAAGGGAAGAAGGAGGAGAAGAAGGAAAAAATAGCAGCATTGCCCAACTGGAACCGGCTAGTTGGATCCCCATGTCGGGGCAGCTGCTGCTACTCACAGTCCTTCATTCTCAAAGAGGACCAATGATATGAGGAAGGTGATGACGTGCAAGTGAATAGGATTTAAGTGAGGCAGGGCTGTGCAAAGTCATTAGCCTCACTCTCTCCTCCAGAGTCACCTGAGTCCTGTAGCAAGATATAGACAACTGGTGATGGCCCCCTCCAATGTTCTACAACCCAAGGCCAGATGTGGTCACTGCTCGTCTGGCTCATGTCTTGGTCTATAAATGACCTCAGGTATTCCTTTCTGCCCCTGAGCCAGGACCAGGGCCCCTAGCACAGTTGCCAGTGCACACACTCTTACTCCCTGCAGTCCCTCAGGCAGCTTCAGCTCCCTCCTTCAAAACCAGGGACTCTGCTCTCCTTCAAATGACCACAACCAGCAGAGCCCCACCCTTCTGCAACTGCACTCAATGGTGTGTGCTCACTCTTCCTCCTCCTCCTCCTCTTTCTCCATGCCAGCAGCCACAGCCTGGGATCCTGTCTGGTCAGCACACCTGAACCCAGGGGTCCAACTTCTTAGGTGAAAGCTTCTGAAGCTAAGGCTTCATACTGGGCTAGCAGCTGAAACTGAGACCCTTTTTGCAACTGCGTCCTGAGCCTCACAGCTGCTGCTTGCTTCTCACTTAGGGCCACTGGTTACAGGGCTATTCCTTAGTCTCTACTGGATCTGTGACCTGGAATTGGGTAGGAAGCAACAAAGCTGCCTGTTCCTTTCTGGTTCTCAGGTATTGGTCTGGGTCAGGGATGTGGCCCTCTAGGTCCTCAAGTGCAGCCCTTTGACTAAATCCCAACTTCACAGAACAAATCTCCTTAACAAAAGGATTTGTTCTGTAATGCTTGGACTCAGTCAAAAGGTCATACTTTAGGAACTAGAAGGCTACATGTGGCCTCGAGGTGGCAGGTTCCCCACCCCTGCTCTGGGGACACCCTCATATGGACCTGGAATCTTCTCTTACCCAAGTATACAATATTTCCCTGCAGTAGAGAACTTCAGAGGCAGTGTGCTCATGGCCATGCCCCGTCGCCTTTCCATACTTCTCTCTCTCTGACTCCATAGGTTGATCTGGCCTGGAAAAATGACTCACTATGATTTTTTTTTCTTGGATTTCCCTACCAGAATTCAGTCTGGTGGTTTTTCTAGATCTGTTTTGAGGAGTTTGGGAGGGGGAGGGAGCTTGTTGTACTTCTTCCTGCTACTCCACCATCATTTCTGAATTCAACATAGCTGGTAGAGGTTCCATCTTGGCTACTCTCTATTCACTACAGTGATGCCAGGTCATTGGGCACTTTGCTCCTCATAAGGCTCAGCTCCCTGCAAACGTTAGCATGCAATTGGTATTCCGTCTCCAGGGGTGGGGGACACGTAGCCTCGAGGCCACATATGGCCCTCTAATTGTTCTGTGAAGTTTGGATTCAGTCAAAGGGCACAGGTTCCCCACTAGAGGATCTTTTTGAAGCCCATAAACTTACAACCTAATCCATTCCATTTCTACTACTCCTTTACCTAAGGCAGAAAAGAATAGACCAAACTTACTGCCTCATTCAAATGCAAGGGGAGGGGAAGAGAGAGAAAGAGAGAGATTGAGAGACAGAGACAGAGAGACAGAGAGAGAGAAAAAAAGGAGGCAGGATTAGTAATCTAATCCAGGTTAATAATCTTGGTGTCATTTTGAACTCCTTAATCTCTCACCCCACATTTCCAATCAGTTATCAAATCTTATCATTTCAACTTCTATAACATCTCTCATCTCTGTCTCCTTCTCTCCACTCACACAGCTACAACCCTAGAATCTTAGACAGAACCTTTGACTCCTACATGGACCATTTCAATAGCCTCTCATTTTGTCTCCTTATCTCAAGCACCTCCTCTAATTCAACTTCCATATAGCTATCAAATTGATCTTCCTAAAGTGCAAAGCTGACCATGGTATTCCTCTACTCAATAATGACTTCCATTAATTCTAAGATAAAAAATAAACTCCCATATTTGGCATTTAAAGGTCTTTCCAACCTGCCCCCCAGCTATCTTTCCAGCCATATTACATATTGCTTCTTTTCATTTACTCTACAATTCAATCAATCTGGTTTTCTTACTGTTCTTCACTCTGTTTCCCATATCTTATATTGGACATTCCCCATGCCTGGATCACATTGCCTCCCTTCACCCTCTCATCTTTTCCTCTTAGAGTCTCTGGTTTCCTTAAAGATTCAGCTTAAATGCTACCTTCTACAAGAAGCCTTTCCAGATCCACCCTCCTATGGGTGTCTTTCCTCCCAAAATCGCCTTTTATCTATATTGTAAATAGATAGATAGATGAATGGATAGATGATGGATGGATGGATGGATAGATGGATGGATAGATAGATCTAAATAGAATTTAAGTTCTTAGATAGATGGATAGATAGAGATAGAATTTAAGTTCCTTTACGGCAGGGATTATTTCACTTTTGACATTTTATCCCCAGATCCTAGCAAGAGTCCTGCCATGAAGTAGGTGCTGAATAAATGCTTGTTAATCGATTGATTAATTAATTATTCCTTCCTCCCCCCAGCAGACAGGTGTCAGACCAGAGATGCAAATTGAGGTATGGTTGTCAGATATTTAAAACTAGCTTGCTGTTGTTCAGTCATGACTCTATGTACAAAGTCCATGGAGTTTTCTTGGCAAAGGTATTGAAGTGGTTTGCATTTCCTTCTCCAGTGTGTCTCCATTTTGCAGATGAGGTACTGAGGCAAACAGAGGTTAAGTGACTGGCCCAGGGTCACATGGCTAGGAAGTGATTGAGGTCACATTTGAATTCAGGTTCTCCTGTCTCCAGGCTCAGTGCTCTATCCATTGTGTCACCTAGCTGCCCTAAAACTAGGTAGTCATCCTTAATCTTCCTTCTTGGTTTCTCTTGTGATTCATCCATAGTACCCAAAGCTTTGTAGAGCATTTAAGTGCCTTTCCTTATCTTTGAAAACTTGTATCTCTATATAAGTATGTTCATTTTAATATTATCTTCATATTTCAGTGTTTGGGGAAGAATTATTTACTGCAACATTGACCTTCATAATTACATTTTTAACTCCAGATCAACTTTTCTAGATGGGGGCAGCACTTAAAAATTATTATTTTAAGTAACTTCATATTGCCATTTTCATATAAAAATTATGCTTGCAGCATAAGGTCCTTACAATATGAAGACGCAAATAACGCAAGTAACACAAACATTGGTTGACATTTCATGGTTCCAAAAAAAGGAAATGAACATTTTTCTTCTCACGCACAAGTGAATGAGTATGTGTCCATTTTAGTCAATTATATATGAATTTTAATAAGAAACAAAGTCATTCTTTGCTAATCTGACTTTTTAGTGTATGCTAACAGCAACAAATGGTAATTCTTTGTGTACCTATTATTTGGTCCAGTACAGCCTGCATTAAAAGACTAACATAATCGTATTGAGGGAAAGCATTTGGAGATCTATAATCCAGTGATATTTCTGAACATCTCTTTACGTAATGACAATCTGTGAAGGGTAAATATGTTGATTAGGGGCCTTCACAAATATCAGAATGTGCAGGAGTAAGCAAGGTGAAGGTTTAAAAAATCATTAGCTGTAATTAATAAGTAATACTTTAGGCAACATCTTTACTTCCCAAGATTGTAGAGGCTGTATATAATACATTACTTTCTCTTGCTTAATAGTAATAATTGGAATGTACATTTTTTAAAAAGACACAAAGACTTAGTTCTAGTTCCACATACAAACATTATTTAGAGCTTATACTATTTGGCAAGCTAATGTGATTACAATTCTATACTGAGTTAATTTATTTCACAAGATTCTCCAAACTCTAGTATAACATTGTAGAGTTTAATACTTTTATCTTTTCAGAATCTGGTCAGATAATCTGGTTGCTTAAAAAAAAGTGACTTTAAAAAATAATAAATACTGTATTTTCTTAGCCTCAAACTTTGACTTCTCCAGAATTCAAATTGATATTTTATCAAGTAAGATATGTGGTATATGAAATTATTTTTTAGTTCAGAAAGTAATCATTTTGAATTGGACTAAAACCATAGGTCAGTGAACTTAAATAATTAAATTTTCCAAATTACTAAAAACTCAACAGTTCCTCAAATATTATATGTTAAGAAGAATGCTAATGGAACTAGGGAAAAGGGGGAAATATAACAAAAAGCATTTTTTATACATGTGCATTCTGTTTGTAGGTTTCAAAATTTTTTTACATCTATAATGGACTTCAGTGATATAGCATATAGATGAGGAAACAGAAGTCCAGAGAGGTAAAAGCTTAAGCATGAACTAGTGAGTTAACCTTTCTGGGACCAAGTTTCTTCATTGGTAAAATGTGTGTATGGGGAGCAGGAGACCGGGGGAGGCAAGTTTAGCTCTAAGGTCCTTTCCAACTCTAAATCTATTATTTTATGATCACAGCAAATTAGTGGTAGACCCAGGACTGGAATTCAAATCTTCCAACTCTGAGACCAATAACCTTTTACTACACAACATTCTCTTTGGCAATTGTAATTTTTAGAGTTTTTTTTACTTTAAAAAGTATTATGGATGAGACAAATATTGCATTCTAGAAAGAAGCCTGATGGTTAGAAAGCCATGTGCATGGGGCAGCTAGGTAATGAAGTAGATAGAGCATTGGCTCTGGAGTCAGGAGGACCTGAGTTCAAATCCAGCCTTAAGACACTTGACACTTACTATCTGTGTGACCCTGGGCAAGTCAATTAACCCTGATTGCCTCAACTCCCCAAAAAATGTTGTGTGCATGTTCAGATTAAAATATGCCTTAATTTAACATTCTTATCGTTTCCTCAACTAGGACTATTCATTAGGTCAGCATTAGTCATATATATATTTGATGTAGCACACTTTAAACTTGATTAGGAAACAGTACAGTATAGTGCATAGAGTCTTGGATTTGCAGTCAGGAAGATCTAGGTTTGAACTTACCCCAGATACTTAACTAGCTCTGTAAGTGATAACTAACCTACCTTATGGGTTTGTTTTAAAGCCCAAGCATGTGTAAAACTCATTGCAAACTTAAATGGGCTGAATAAATGTGAGTTATTATTATTAAGTATGCCATAAAACATAAAGCTTAAAAATAATTTTATTTACAAGGTCTTTTCCCCTCATTGCTAATAAAAATACACCTTCCCAGAGCAAAGGAATTGGTGAGCTGTTCCCCTTGAAAAAAATGTTGCCATAGCTCAGAATTTATGACTAAATTTTGGACTTTCATCATAAAAGAAAGCTCTCATATTAAGTTTTTTGTAAACATTTCTTAAATAGCAGAGAAAGCTATTATTTACTCAATTGACAAACACTGGTGGAAAATTTGTCTTTGAATCACTGATTCACCAGCTAACAAAATATGACTAGATTTATAATAGCAATAATTATTGAAGTAAGAGCATTTCCTTGAATATGATCTTTAGATTGGGGAAGAAGGTGGCCTAAGGCACAAGCTTTGACATTAACTTAAGTGAATACCTTAGTTAATCCATTGAAAATATTTCTAGAATTTATATTTTATTGTATCACCAATTTTAGGCAACTGAGGAGGTAATGTGCCCATAAATCGGGGAATGGTTGAGCAAGTTATGGCATATGAATATGATGGAACACTATTGGACATTGCTAATGTAGAAATTTGTTTTGCTTTACTCTATATATTTGTAACAGTTTTGTTTTCCTTGCTTTCCCAATAGGTGGGGAAGGAGGAGGGAGAAAGAGATGAGGACTTGAAAATAAAATTTTAAATAATTTAAAAATCACAAAATTGCTGCTTTTTTGCATGTACTTATAATCAAATAATTAAAAAAAATAAAATTAATGATTTTTGGCCAACTTAACTGGTTGTCAGTCCTGTGTTAAACTGAATTCATTCTCTTATTTCACACATAGAATGAAAGCACAGCCAATACTATTTAACTTATTAGAAAAGAGTAGCTCGTGACGCAGCAAGTTATACTTACTTCAATTATTTTTTTGTGACAGTTAAATTTCAATGCATAATAGAGGGTCTAATAGATAATGTTATATTTCTAACACTAATATTTCAATTTAAAAAATTAGGCTAAAATACTCATGGACACTAAGAAACACATAAAAGTGTATGTTAGAATCTCAGGGCTTTTTTGCAACCATTTTCATGGTCTTTTTGGAAACATTTACTCCTTGTGATTATTATACTTCAATCAAAGTTTCCATTTGACTTCAGTCGAACAGTGACCACAAATGTATTTGAGAATAAGGAATATATCTAAATCTATACCAAAACTTTATCCAAGAGGGATGGCAATAGTAACAACCAATAAAAATCATTTATCAATTTATCTCAGTTACTCTTAATGGTGAAGGCATAGCAACACCTGGTGAGTTATGATTTATATTGACTTTGGAAAGCCATTGTTAATTCACCAAAATGTCCAGTTGAAAGCACTACAGTATAAGCATAGAAATTAGAAAGGATCCTTTGAGTTCTGATGAAATGATATAGGATACCTTTAAAATATTTAACTGAAAAGCTGGAGCTTTCTCTAAAGTGAGAAAGAAGAATGAGAATATTCAAGTGCCTAGGAAGACTTTTATCAATTGATTCAAAGTGAAGTGAGCAAAGCTAGCACCTTATTGTAAAGATAAACAACTTTGAAAGACTTACAAACTTTGATCAACAGAATGATCAAGCACAATTCCAAAGGACTCATGATATAACATGTTATTTACCTTAAGGTTAAGAACTGATGGAGTCAAAAGTGCACATTTAAGTATATTTTCTTTTTTCTTTCCTCTTTCTCATGGCTGATATGGGAATTTGTTTTGCTTGACTTTATATTTTTGAAATGGATTTTGCTTTTCTTGACTTCTCAAGGGCTTGGGAGAAAGGGGGTGGTAGAAGGAAGAGAATTCAAAACTGAAAACAAGACAAAATTGAATTAAAAAAAAAAGAATGATGCAACAAAGTTATAGAACTTCTAGGCTGCTAGGGAACATCGGTGGCGCAATGGATAGAGTGCTGGGCCTGAAGTCAGGAAGACTCATCTTCATAAGTTCAAGACTGTTCTCAGACACTTAGTAGTTGTGTGACCTTGGGCAAGTCACTTAACCCTGTTTGCCTCAATTTCCTTATCTGTAAAATGAGCTGGAGAAGGAAATGGCAAACCACCCCAGTATCTTTACTAAGAAAACCCCAAAAAGGGTCACGAATACAAAAGGGACAACCTTAAAATTTCTCACCTTTTCTAAAGATAATAATCCCTGGTATCTTGTGCTTGTAGTGTATAATGACTATTACAACTCTATAATGGATTAGAAATACTGCTTATATTAGCACTCATAAAATCTCTAGTATTTGGTTTAGGACTATGAATAAAGACCATTCAGCCAGCTGGCTTAGAGAAGAAATGAGAAGAGTAACTGGCTTGAAGTGGGATGGGAATGAAAAAGTAGAGTTTTGAGACAGGGGAAAAAAAAAACAATAGGAGACTTTAGAAGCTCTCTTCTGATGCTTTTGAGTGTTTACCAGCCACCTTCTCAAATTACCTCCTGCCTATATTCCCTAAAGTCACAGGAGGCCCCTCAGGAACTAGAGCAGCAATCAATGTAGAGGCCTACGGCATCCGTTCCCAGCCGTGCTCCAAAAGAGCTATCAACCTCAATGCTCCTGCTAATGAAACCTCTCTGAGGCAGTCATTTTCTCCTCCTAGGGGAATTAAGATATTTTCTTCGGTCATAGATTGGACATCATTGAAATTCCTTAGGGTTTAATACAGATTAGATAAGGAAGTCTGAAGTGCTTTGCAGGAAAAGTGGTGACACCATTTGTGAAGCAGAACTCCAAATAAGAATTGCTATTGTTCTTTTATTGTTGATGTTCAGTGATTTCCAACTCTTCAAGACCCCCTTTGGTGTTTTCTTGGCAAAGACACTTTAGTGGTTTGCCATTTCCTTCTTCAGCTGATTTTTCAGATGAGGAATCGAGGCAAATAGGGTTAAGTGACTAGCCCAGGGTCACACAGCTAGTAAGAGTCTCAGGAAATCTTGAACTCAGGAAAATGCACTATCATGAATTTTTCAACATTTCAACTATGTATTGTGACCTCATTGGAGAGAACTCAAAAGTCATAAAAATCATAAAGTCATAAAAGACATAAAAAGTCCTTTATATAGAATGGTTTTCCGAGGTAGAACACAATTTGCTCTAAGTTAAGAAAAAGACTGCAACAGTTAAGCAAATTTAAAGTCTAAGACAAATTGTATTTCCATAGATTTCTTAACTAATTTACAAATACAGGCACTTAACTCACTTGACTCTAACTTTCCAAGATAAGAAAATTTTAGATCTTTTAGGGGAAAAATTCAATTAAATGCACGGTACCAGAGGCAGCTAGGTGGTGGAGTACACAGAGCACTAGACCTGGAATCAGGAAGACCTGAGTTCAAATCTTGCCTCAGATATTTGCTAGCTGTATGACTCTGGGTGGCTTAATCTTTCTGTGCCTATAAAATGGGGTGGCTAATAGCACCTATCACCCAGGGTCATTGTGAGGATCAAATAAGATAATATATGTTAAGCACTTTGCAAACCTTAATGTGTTACTATGAAGCAGCTGGTGTGCATTGGTTAGAATGCTGGGCCTGGAGTTAGACTTATCTTCCTGAGTTCAGTTCTGGCCTCAGACACTTACTAAATGTGTGACCCCAGGCAAGTCACTTAATCCTTAATCCTCAGTTTCCTCATCTGTAAAATGAGCTGGAGAAGGAAATGACAAACCACTCCAGTATCTTTGCCAAGAAAACCCCAAATGGGGTCATGAGGAGTCAGACATGAATGAACAACACTTACTAGCTGTGTGACCCTGAGCAAGTCACATAATCTGTTTGCCTTAGTTTCCTCAAATGTAAAAAGGGGATAATAATAGCACCGACTTTGCATCGTAGTACAGAAATGCTTATTCTTCTCCTCAACCCCCAAACCCCCAGTAACATGAACCTAGTTCTAGCAATTCCGTTTGTGTGTGTGTGTGTGTATACACACATATATATATTGAATGGTACCGCTTACTCTGCAGTGAGTACATTAATGTGTATAGCATGAATAATAGCCAAAGTTTTCATGCAAAAGGAAAGTAGAATAAATTACGCATTTGGTATATTTATTTGGGTTTACATTCCTTATATTGTTTTTGTTGTGAATTTGAGATTTTTTAAAAACTAACATGATGAAAATAACTTAGGCATTTGAGATGTCTTCTAAATAAAAAATACTAAAACTCTGAAAAATGAAAACTCTCAGCTAACAACAAGTGGACTGGTGAATCTAATAACTGACCAACTCATTATTCCTTTTGATTAGTGGTGTCTTATGACTCCTCTCAGAAGCGATGTAAGTTGAATTCTTGCCTGTCAAGGTTGTGATTGGACATTGTGGACATAAAATATACCTTGATTTCCTGCAGTTTCCATCAAAGTCAGAGGCCCTGGCATCCCCTTAAGCAAACTAAAATATTACTGGTCTCACTAAGCATTTTGCTGCTAAGGATTACAGGATTAGGATTTAGAAAAGGATTTTCCCTCCTCCCCTTCCCCTTGTGTGGACAGCAGCTCTAGTCTAGCTGTGGAACAAAGACAAACTAGAGTGAAGGAAGGAGAAAGTGTCAATTTTAATCATGTTTTGCTCACCACCAAAGTCTATTAAAATTACTGTCCATTTTCTCCTTCCTAGGTGAAAGAGGTTTATTTCTCTGATCTTCAATATTAACGTGCAGCTTAACCAATCTACATTAAAGGGCACACTCAACTGGAATAGGTTATCTGTACTTTAAGGGAGAACAATCTTGTGAGACCGTGGAAACAAAACTTTTTCTACTGATCTAGTTTGGCTTTTTTTGTGACTAAAGAGTAACCTGGCCAGAGTACAATCAATCAGGCACCATTTACTGTGGTTCACTATTTGCATATTCTCCTAAACTCAGGCCTGAAGGATTAAACTAAAAATTACTTATTTGCTATTTACTATTTCTTTCAGAAAAAAAAGAAAAGGAAATGCTTTACAAAACGACCCATTGTAATTTTTCCCCAAATTATACTCGGGGGTGTCAAATTCAGACACTTTGTAAACATGAACCAGCAGCACATAATAACCTATTAAAGAGAGGTAATTTGGGGTCGTTGTGATAGGTCTCTATTAATAGCAGGTAAATCTCTTCTAGCCTTTAGCTATAATACTCAGATAATTTGTGCAAAATTAACTCTTCCAGGTCCAGAAAGCAAACATTGCTTCGTGGAGTCTTAAGTGTACTTAAAAAAACACACACAGATTCATTGTAGAACACATCCACATCCCTTACATTAAAACACACAAAAACCCAACCACTTTGGTCTTTCAATGGAATTGAAGTTTTGATGGGGGGGGCAGGGGAAGTGTTCATCAGTCAGTCTGTGATTAAGTTCCCTATTTCCATTAGGACAATTTCACCACACACACTGCCAAGATAACAGCTAGGATGAGCACAGCACTGAAAACAATCGCAGCCAGAAGTTTGCTAATGTCACAAAAGCCTTTTCTCTCTTCTATGGAGACGAAACCGCCTGAGGAAGCTCCTGCACTGGTGGTGGATTTGAGCTCTGCCCCGGGATCCTGTTTGGCCTCCACGGTCCACTGAGGCACGTTCACTTTCATCTCCATCTCATACATCATCTCTCCCACCTTGTGGATCTCTTGCTCCAGGTCCTTCAGATCCACTTCATCGATGTTGCGTTCGGCCTCATACTTCATGTTCTGGACGCTCATGGCTCGTGCAGCCACGCCCGCGGTGCCTCCGGACATGCCCGTCTGGATGAGGTGCTTCTTGGGAACGTTCAGGGGGAATTCCAGCCCCAGCTCCAGGGCCCTCTTCATGTCGGTCTCGAGGATCTCCAGGCATGTGGAGAAAATCACCCAGAGGCGCTCGAACTCTGCCTTGTCCTCCTTGCTGACGTTTTTGTCCTTCAGGGCCGCGGTGAGCTTGTTCCTGTTGGCCACTGCCAAATCGTGCGCTTTCTGCCGCGTCTGCTTCAGCTCCTCGCGCAGGTTCTGCGAGTCCGCGGTGCCGCCCACGCTGAGGACCATGTGCCGGTAGCAAGCTGTCACCCTGTTCAAGGCGTCCAGGAGCGCTTTGCACTCTTCTTTCGCCATACCTCCAACGGGGAGATTGCTGCTCCTCCTCCCTGTTGTTGCTGCGGCTCCTAGGGTCTTAAGCGCCGGCGCTTGACACGGTCTTTTCCCACTCACGCGCTTGGAGAGACAAGGACCCGAAGGCACCGGCCGCCGCCCTCGGACGTGGTCCGAGCCGAGCTCTTCTTCATCGTTCCCCTCTTCTCTCCATGCAGGTGCCCGGCTCTCGGTGACCCGGGGTTAGAGGGGCCAAGGCTAGCCCAGTGCGGCGCCCGGGGCTGTCCCGCACTGAGTTCATCTCCTGCTGGACCCTGCGTCCGGTCTAGCCAAAGCCCAGCATTCCCCCTTTTCCTTTTCCTTTTTTTTTAATCTTTGTGTTTCTCGCCCGCTACTCACCCGAGTCAAGAGCACGGGACCGGAGCATCCATCGCTCCCGCACCAGGCAGAGCCCTGACCCCGCCGGGGTCCCGCGGCGTTAGTCCTATAATCTGATAGTTGGTTTCTTTAGCTCCCGGTGCCCGGGGCTCTCCCGCTCTACAGTCTGGGGTGGGCGGGCAGGTCACATGCCTCCTCCTCCGCCCCTCTCTGGTTGACTGGGCGGGGTGGGGGGGTGGGGGGAGATGCTCATTGAAAGACTGCGGATGCCTTATATCCCAGTCTGAAAGCGGAGAGGAAGATGGGACAGGGCGTGGCATGGTTAGAGGAGTTCTGGGGTGTCCCGTGCTAGGAGGCGGTGGAGGAATCTCACATAATGTCAGAGAATGGCCTTGAAGTGGGTTCCTATCGGCGCCCCGACGCCGAGTGACCCTAGAAAAATCAATTCCGCTCTTTGAGCCTCAGTTTCCTCATTTTGTTAGGGACATTGTGCCTAATTTAAAACCTTACGGTGCAGTGAAAACGAGAGCTATTGTGAATGAAGACATGGGTTCAAATTGTGCCTAGCACTTGCTGTGTGATTGTACACGAGTCATATCTGAACATCAATTTCCTCAACTGTAAAATGGGCATCATACCCGTAGCACCAACTACATAAGGCTTTTGAGAGACCAATGAGAAAATATATAAACCTGTTGCAAACTTCCAGAATCCGACCTCCAACCAGGTTCCTTCCTCCCATTGTATCTTGCATTTAGCTACTTTATATATCTATGTATGAATTTTATATTTATGCTGCATATCTTTTTATATGTACGTGTCCTCCCTATTAGAATGTAAACTTTCGAGCAGGGAATGACTCGTTCTTTGTATTTGTATCCCATCGCATAGGCACATAGTAGACGCTTACGAAATACTTGTTTCATCTAACTTCTTCATTTTGTGGTTGAGGAAACAGAGTCCCTGTGAGGAGAAATAATTTGGGCAAGATCTCAAAGCGCATTATAGTCAGAGGAGGCACTAGAAACTAGTTCTCCAAATCCCCAGCTCTTGTTATCCCATGGGTGACGTAGGTGGAGAATCGCATTATCCCACCCTCAGAGACACTAGAAACCTCACGAGGGTGCCAACTCAGGCTTTTATCGAAAGTTACCATACCCCGGCAGGCCGACGCCGCGAGCCTGCCTCTTGCAGCCACAAGTGTCGAACTCGCACTCAGATCCCTCCTCCCTCCCTCTAACCGGATGGCCCTGCGCATGCTCAAGGGCGGCGGAGGGCTCTCGTAGGAAGCTGTTTCCTCGCTTTGAGAGCTCCGCCTTTCGAACCAGCTAGTCTTTGGCGATTGCTCTGCCTGTGCGTCAGTCTTCGCGGCGGCGGTGACTGATTGGTCGGTCTGCAGCTGCGGGGCTGAGAGCCCTCCGGGGCCAGGGGGAGGGGCTGGGAGGGGCGGGGAAGCCTCTGCGTTGGCGGTGCAGATGTTGCCGCCTCCGGCTCAGCGTCCGCGGAGGTGGGCAGGAAGTGAAACCATGGTACTTACCTGAGTAAGTGGCTCCCCACGAGTTCCCGGGCCTGGGGTCCGGCTCACCTGGCCTGGGAGGATGGGGGCGGTGGGCGCCTGGACGGGCCCGGGCTGCGGAGAGCCGGAGGAACCCCCTCGGTGACCGCCGCCCCGCGTCCTCAGGTGTCTCTGCCCACCTCGTTCCGGCTCCGCCGAGGCCTCGCCGGGGGATGGGGTCGGGGAAAGCGCCCGGGCCCGGCCGGCGGAGGGCCCTGTCCTGTCAGTCCCGGGAGGGTGCCCACGCCCTCCCCGGCTGTGCGGGGTGCGGGGCGCGGGGCCTCGGGGCTTGTCCCACCCGATCCGCCTCCCCCCGCTCTCCCAGGCCGGCCCCTGCTCCCTCCCCAGCTCCCCAGTCCAAGAGTGCAACTTTTCCTCTTTTTGGCAGAGTGCTCAGTAGGTCTCCGGGCCAGGGTCCCGGGTGTCGGTGCATTGCAGGGAAGGAGTCCCTGGAGAGGAGCCGGGCTCTTCACCCAGGGGGGCTTCATAGGTCGGCTTCGATGTCAGTTATCATTCTTGACTTTTCGGGCTTGTAGCTGCCCTGCAGCGGGGCACTTCTTTGTGTGTTTGGGAAACCAAAGTCAGGGTTCATTTCCCACATCTTGCACTTAGGACTGTCACCTTTGCCACGGTGGTACCTGTCCTGTGAGCTGTATGGTATTTGAATCTATTTAATAGGTTTTGCTTGTCAGTGTAGGTAGGTGTAACCTTGCTGTTTAATGATACACTCTTGGCGTTGATGACCATGCTCTTTGGTTTTAGGGCAGTGGCTGAGGTTTCATTTTCTCAGAGTTACAGCTACCCAGCTAGGCAGCGGGGGTCTTCTCTTTTAAATTAAACTTATCCTTATTTCAGCCTGCTGCGACATCTGAAGGCAGTTTTCTCATTTCCCTCTTCCTTCCTTCTCTCTCTCTAAGTTCCTTTTTTTGCTTCTTTTCTCTTTTTTGCATCTCTGAATTAAAAACTCTCGGGCAGTTAGAGGACAAGTAAGTGTGTCATTTTAGCCGCTGGCAGCCGACGTATAAATAAATACGTTGTTTGTCTCCATTATTCTGGATAGTGCCATAATGGGTTTGGCTTTGTAAGTACAATCTGGAATGTAAATGCTTCTTAATTAATAGCTTGAAAATATTCCTGGAGTGAGGAGTAGATAGATGCTCTTCAGACAAAAACAAGAAATTGGATGTATTAAATAATACACTTATCTTAAAATAGCTTAATGACTTTTAAAGGTATTACTGTGTTTCTGAGGCCTTCATAGAAAAGGTCCAATATCAGTTTAAAATAATAATATATTGTAGCAAGGCAGTGATATTATTCCCCTTAAGAAATAACAAGTTTACCAGAGTTTAAGGCCTGCAATGCATTTTTCTTGCATTAACCCCATTGAGATTGGTAATATTTCCATTATACAAATGAGGAAACTAAGGTTTATACTTATCGTTGGTCACATAACTAGAATCTTTTATCTATAACTGAAAGGGACATTAGATGCCATCTAGTCCAACCCTTTTATTTTACAGATGAGGAAACTGAGCCCCAGAAAGGTTAAGTGATTGACCTAGGTGATTTGTCCATCATGAAGAGGCAGGATTCAAACCAGACCCTTAAATCTGACTTTCTTTAAATGATGCCATTGTGTGTAAGGTAAAAAAGCAATATTACTTTGTACTATTGCTTTTGTACTTTTTGTTTGACAAAATGTTCCCAGGATAGGAGCAGATACTGGGTTTTGGGAATGATGTTAATTTACTGTTTTAACACTTGCACTCTGTTTTTAGACTGCTTTGTGATCTTTTATTGATCTCTGTAAAATAGGTCAGTGATTAATAATCAGACAAAAGTTCAATTCATACAGTACAAGTATTTATTATTGAGCTACTTTATGTTAACTCTGTCAGTTTACAGAGATCACATTGATATGTAAATTAAGATGTTGACATTCTGGCTTTATTCATTCTGTGCTTATGTCCTTTTATGAGAAAAGGATAATGACAAGTGGTATCTAATGAATTATGGTTTAGATCCAGACTCTTGCCTACAATAAGGTTAGAGGCAGATGGATTTGGTGACATCTACTACCTGGGACAAAATGTAATGGATTAAAGTGAGGTCAAAAAGTCATAAAATGTTGATGCTAAATGGCACTTTTAGAGCTGTCTAGTTCAACATCCTCATTTTACAGATGAGAAAACAGGTCTGGAGAGGGATTGCCACAGTTAACTCAGTTAATTGGTAGGGTAGATTGAAGAACCTCTGACTCTCCACTGTCTCTTTTGTACCTTTTGATCATCTAGCCTATTCCTCTCATTTTACAGATTAGGAATTAGGCCCAAAGTCAGATAGCAAGTTAGTAGCAGAGACAGAATCCAGGTCTCTAACTGCTAGTTGATTTATTCATTTATTCAACAAATATTTATTGAAATTTTTTTCCCTTGCACTACACTGACTCACATTGTTTGGTACAAGTGTTCTGTGGTTCTTTATTTGGGATGTGCATGTGTGTATATATACTTGTTCCCAACTGGTTCTAAGTTAACTAGAGGGTAGACACCACATTCCCCTTTTCTTTGCACCTCTTTCCTTCCTCTTCTTCCAATAAGGCCCTTAGTAAATATTAGGTACCATGATCTTGACAGTTTTAGGTTTGAAGACTTCAGTTGTCTGGGTCCAAAACAAGATAGTACTAGTGAGTGGAAAGTTTTGAAATTTTGAACCTCAGATTAATGAGAGTTAAGAGATCAGTGTTAAATGTGAATAGAACATTTTACTTTTTCCCTTCTTCCTGTGCAGCCCCTCCTGCCTCCAACTGTCTCACACACTGACCAAAGGTTTTTTGGAAGATGTTGCTCATCATCTAAAAAAAAAAACCAAAAACAACCTGCTAAGAAAATGAACGATCTTTCTCTTTGATAAGTGTCCGTACTCAAGATGTCATCAAAGACTAAGAAAATACCACTAATACTTATTATTTTATCTACTACGTGAATACTATATGAAGATATACTGTACAAGAAAACTGTTCATTCTGTCAGCATTCTTTGTCAAAATGTATAGTGATTCAACTTGTAATTTGTAATTTGTTCTCAAACGCGACACATGTAATATGTACCAGGCTGGATGTTTTTGTTTGTTTTTAGTTTGGAAGAACCAGAACTATGACATGTTACAATGCTTAGTATTTCTGCATTTGGTTTGGTTTACAGTGATCCTGATGGAAACTTAGATGACTAATATTTGGTTAGATACCTAATATTGGTCTAAGGCTCTAATAACTATCTTTCCTATATTTAGTCTTTTCTGTGGAAATTGTCATTAACATCATCCAAATTCAGGAACTGAAAAATGTATTTAAAGATTTTTCTTAAAATGGTGGATGAGTTCTTCATCATCATCTATACAAATATGACTTTAACATGTAATTTTTAACATGAAATTAAATTTATGTTAATATGGTTGACAGGACATTCTTGCGTGTTCTAAACATGATTCTATGTATGATCACATGATAGCCATGTATCTTAAAATCAACCATATAGTATACATTATGACATGTAATTACTTGAAAGTATTTGATTTTCTTGTTCTTTTTTTTTTCTTTTTTTGGTGAGGCAGTCTGGGTTAAGTGACTTGCCCAGGTACACACAGCTAGTAAGTGTCAAGTGTCTGAGGCCGGATTTGAACTCGGGTCCTCCTGCCTCCAAGGCCAGAGCTGTATCCACTGTGCCACCTAGCTGCCCCAGAAGTATTTGATTTTTAACATTGAATTAGGCATAGGAATAGTCATTGCTATCCTCAACTACTGCATTATGCTCTTAGAATCCATTTAATTAATACTGAGTCAGCTAATATTTAGGTGATTGCAAGTGGCAAAGTGCTCATGTGTCCAGGTCCACAAGGTAATAATGAATAACCCATGAAGCAGTTGTGTGCTCAGTTTGACACCAGAAGATGTTACAGTAGTTGTCAGCAACAAAGAATTACTTCTTAATGAAATCTGCTTGCATTTAGTTTCTATAGTTCCTTAGTTCTAAGAATACCAAGATAATTAATAGATAATAATTCCTGTAATACTTAATCTTTGGATGTTCCACAGCCTTCCCCAGCAGTATATTCCAAATGTCATCCACATCCTGAAGTTTTTTTTTAAATTGTAGCAGGTCATACATAGATAAATTTATTTTTGTCCTGCTGTGACCTAAGTCTAAATTGAAGTATTTCTTTTAGATAAATTGTAATGTTCAATGGCTAATGTTTAGATAGGCATTTTAATGAACTGTATTCAGGATTTATCAATACATTTGAATAGACAGGAAATAAAGAGTTTGAGGAAGTATCATAAGCTTGATTCTGAGGCACAATATAATAGCGTGAGGGACTTCATTTACCCAAATACTTCCCAGAATACTTGGAATAGTTAATAATTTTTTGACTTGCCTTAAAGATAATTTCATTCATCAAAAGTTGGAGTAACCAACAGTAAGAAATTCTGCTTTAGATCTGATTCTCATCAACAAGGAACTGGATGCTTTGGTGAAAGGATCATTGTGGATAGTGACCTTGTGGGGAAGTTACTTCCGTCTTACAAATTCTGATAAGAGGAGAAGGCTGGGTCTGACATGATCTCTGGATATTTGGGAGAGCAGATTTAAAAGGGCTCAGACAGAGGAGAGAGGTAGGATCCTATGGCCCAAAATTCTGCAAGGGAAGCTAACCAATGAGGCATAGGAAGCTTAAGAATGACATTCTAAAGATATTCAATGAAATGATTCCAGTGAGGAAGAAAAGGAAAATTCTCTTAGAGATTATTGTGGAGAGACCACTGTACTGGGAAGGAAACACAACATAGTGGAAAGAATATTGAACTTAGAGTAAAAAACCCTGAGTTTGAGTCCCATCTCTGTCACCTTTGTTACTTTGGGCAAGTTACTTAACCTCTGCTCTGGACCTCAGTTTCCATCTCAAATGAGGGGCTGGAGTGGGTGGCCTCCAGGATCCCTTCCAGTTTCAAGTCTGTGATCCTGTGGCATGTGTAGGTGAATGGGAAACTCATCAAGCTAGGATTTTTGCTGTTGTGTGTGTGTGCTCACATGCACATGCATGTATGCATGCACATGTACTGAAGTACACAAAAGTATCAAGAGATCCTGGTCAACTTGATAAAGTTAAAAGTATGAGGCTTTTGGGAAGATTGCTTTTAGGGAATATCTTTTGCCAGAATAATTGTTGATTTAGACATTGAAGATAAATATCTTATTCAGGGATAATTTGATTAGGTATTTTAAATCTGTGAAGGATAGGCCTAAAGGGAACAAACAAACCTGCTAGAGTTCAGAGGGCATTGAGCTCTAATGAGACCACAGATAAGAGAACTGAGATCTGACTTTCAGCCTTTGGAGGTGGTTGGCAGTCGGTAGTGCCGTTAGCAGAAACCCATGTATCCGAATGCTCGCCACCTTTCCTCCAGCTGTGGAGAGGCTCCAGGCTGTGGCAGAGCTTCTCAATCACATGTCCTCAGGAAAGGAGAAAGCTCCATGACCCAAGCAAATTGGGGAACTGGACAGGGCATCCAAAATGTTATTGAAGTTGAAACCATAGCCCCAGAAAGGGGGAGTTTTCGACAGAACAAAGTTCCTGAACATTGAGAGTTGATGAAAACCTCCTGTCTCTCTAGAAGTTTCTTAGAGAGAAGTGGAACAACTTGTTGATGGTGGAGAGGGTGAAGCAGCAAAAGACAGAGCTATGTGGAGGAATAAGCTTGGACTTTATCTTTTTCTAACTTCTGATGATAGAACAATGGTAACTTCAGGAGAGAGGAGATTAATTGAATGATTGACATTGGATGCCAAAGTATAGAGAGTTAAGAAGAGACTTAAAGGAAAGGAAGTGAAGATATTGATTGTAGATAGCCTTCTCAGGGAGCTTAGCCACAAAAGTAGAAGAGTAGTACGGGAGGGGGTTGGGGTTTGGCAATTCATAAGCAATAATAGAACAGAGGAACAATAAATTCAACAGTAGAGGACCATATGGAGTAGAATTAATTAACTATAAGGCAAAAACTAGGAAAGGAAGGAAGTAAAGCCTAAACAGGGCTGATGGCCTGAGAAAGAATATTGAGTATAGGAGGCACTGGAGGTCATAGTGAGGTTGAAGACTAGGTTAAGGAGAAATGAGGCATAGAGAGAAAATTATGGGAGGCTGTGATTTCAGAATTCTCCATCATGGAATTAGAACACTTACGGGCAATAGTGAAATTAAGGATGTGACTCCCTGTATTTAGCTATAATGTGGTGAAGGAAGAGGTCATAAGAGCTGAGAAGACTGAGGAACAGGGTTAAGGATGTTTGATGTAATATTAGCATGTTTGTTGAAGTCTTCTTGTATGAGGGCAGGAGTTGGAGTAGAGAGAAGGCTGTGTACTCCTTGTAAAAGGAGGGAGAATGACATGGATGGATAGAGTAAACTTTGGAGTGGTTCCTGAATGATGGTGGCAGGGAGAGGGTTTGGCAATTGGAATGGAGAGCAATGTGTAATGAGTGTTTTTTAGAAAATAGATTTTTATTGATGTCTTTTGTAGTGAGTGTTTTTTAGAAAATAGATTTTTATTGATATCTTTTGTTATTATGTTACCTAGATTTCCTTTCACATTTCTTCCCTAACTCCTTGCTAGAAAGCCTTCCCTTATAACAAAGATTTTTTTGAATAAAAAAAGAGGAAGAGAAAAATTCAGCAAAACCAATCATTACATTAAAAAAAAATCTGACAATATAGACTATGTTTCATATCCATGTACTCTTGATCTCTGTAACGTAGTTGAATGAGATGTTTCCTCATATTTCTTTTTTGTGGCCTTATTCTTTATAATTTTAGAGCCTTGATTTTTTATTGTTTTATGGTTCTTCTTTCCATTTACACTGTTGTCATTGTTCATGTTGTTTTCCTAGTTCTGCTTACTTCATTTTGTATCAGTTCATGTAAATCTTTCCATGCTTCTCTGTATTCATCGCACTCATTGTTTCTTATAGCGTAGTAATTTTCCATTACATTCATCTCTCACGATTTAGCTGTTTCCCATTTGATGGACATATACATTGTTTCCAGTTGTTGGCTATGACAGAAATGCTGCTATAAGTATTTTGATGCATAGGGAGTCTTTTTTTTTTTTTTTAAATCAGTGACCTTCCTGGGGTACTTACCTTGCAACGCAATCTCTGGTTCCAAAAGTACCGTATGGGTGTTTTAGTCACTTTATTAGGGTAATTCCAAATTGCTTTCCGGAATGGTCATACTAATTCAGTTTCACAAATAATGCATGACTATGCCTCTCTTTTCACAACTCTTCTAGCATTGACTATTCCCATTCTTTATTAACTTTGCCAGCTTGTTGCTAGGTATAAGCTGAAACCTCAGGATTGTTTTGATTTACATTTCTTTTTGTTAATGACTTGGAACTTTCCTTCATGCAGTTGTTAAAAGTTTGCAAATCTTCTGAGAACTGGTTGTTCGTGTGGCTACTTCTCTATTGGGGAATGGTTTTTCATTTTGTATCTGTTAGTTGCCTATTTGGCTTAGATTTTAAACCTTTATCAGAAAGATTTGGTAAAAAAATATATATATATATATATATATGTATATATATGTTTTTTTTCCCCACTTGACTGCTTTCTTTTTTATCCTAGATAGATTAATTATGTTGTACAAAAGCATTTCAATTTCATGTAATCAAAATTATCCACTTTTTATTTATTTTATTTTATTTTATTTTATTTTTTAGGCAATTACGAGTTAAGTGACTTGCCAAGGGTCATACAGCTAGTAAGTGGCAAGTGTTTGGTCTGAGAATGCATTTGAACTCAGGTCCTCCTGACTTCAGGGCCGATGTTCTATCTACTGCTCCACCTAACTGACCCCAATTATCCACTTTTTAAAAAAAATCACATTTCTTATTTGACTTTAGAATTAATCTACCTATAGATATGAAAAGTATATGCTTTGTTTCTCTTCTGGTTTATATAATCTTTAATTTTCTGATAATGTATCCATTTTGCATTTATCATGAAATGTAAGAAGTTCATCTAAGCTTACTTTCTGCCAGATTGCTCTCTAGTTTTCTTAGCAGTTCTTATCAAATAAGGAATTCTTTCCTAGGTAATTTATGTTTTTTTTTTTGGCTTACCCAACACTGGGTTATTGAGTTCTAGTATTTGTGATTCTTTTTTTTTCCAATTCATTTGATCAACTTTTCTATATTTTTACTAACAGATTGTTTTGATGATGGCTGCTTTTTAAAAAAAAGTATTTATTTTTAGCTTTCAATATTCACTTCTAGAAGCTTTTGAGTTTTAAATTCTCTCCTCTTCCCTCCAAGATGGCATGCAATCTGATATAGGCTCTACATATACATTCATATCAAACATATTTTCACATTAGTCGTGTTGTAAAGAAGAATTAGAACCAATGGGAGGAACCACAAGAAAGAAGAAACAACAACAACAAAAAAAACAACCCAAAAACAGAGAGCAGATGGTATGCTTTGATCTGCATTCAGACTCCATTGCTCTTTCTCTGGATGTGGATAGCATTTTCCATCATGAGTTTTTTGGAGTTGTCTTAGATCCTTGCATTGCTGAGAAGAGCTAAGTCTATCACAGTTAGTCATCACATAATGTGGCTATTACTGTGTACAATGTTCTCCTGGTTCTGCTCACTTCACTGTGCATCAGTTTATATAAGTCTTTCTAGGTTTTTCTGAACCTGCTCATCATTTCTTACAGCACAATAGTATTCCATTACATTGATGTAGCACAACTTGTTCAGCCATTCCCCAATTGATGGGCATCCCCTCAATTTCCAGTACTTTGCCACCACAAAAAGAGCTGCTATAAATATTTTTGTACATGTGGGTTCTTTTCCCATTTTTATGATCTCTTTGGGATATAGACCTAGAAGTGGCATTGCTGGGTCAAAGGGTATGCACATTTTTGTAGTGCGTAGTTCCAAATTGCTCTCCATAATGGTTGAAGCAGTTAACAACTCCACCAACAATGCATTAGTGTTCCAATTTTCCCATATCTTCTCCAGCATTTATAATTTTTCTGTTTTGTCACGGTAGTCAATCTGATAGGTGTGGTGTGGTACCTAAGAGTTGTTTTGATTTGCATTTCTCTAATCAATAGAGCGTTTTTCATATGAGTATAGATAGCTTTAATTTCTTCATCTGAAAACTCCTGTTCATATCTTTTGACCATTTATCATTCAGGGAATGACTTGTATTCTTATAAATTTGACTCAGTTCTCTCAATATAATTTAGAAATGAGGCCTTCATCAGAGACACTGGTTGTAAAGATTCTTTCCTAGTTTTCTGCTTCCCTCCTAATCTTGGTTGCATTGGCTTTGTTTGTGCAAAAACTTTTCAATTTAATGTAATCAAAATTATCCATTTTGTATTTCTCAATGTTCTCTATCTCTTTTGTTCTCCATAAATCTGACAGGTGAACTATTCCTTGCTTATAGTATTAGCCTTTATATCTAAATTGTGTACCTATTTTGACTTTATTTTGGTATATAGCATAAGGTGTTCGTCTATGCCTAGTTTCTGCCATTCTGTTTTCCAGTTTTCCCAGCAGTTTTTGTCAAATAGTGAGTTCTTATTCCAGAAGCTGGGGTCTTTGGGTTTATCAAGCAGAAGATTACTGTAGTCATTGATTTCTGTGTCTTGTGTACCTACCCTGTTCCACTGATCTACCACTCTATTTCTTAGCCAGTACCAAGTAGTTTTGATGATTGCTGCTTTATAATACAATTTAAGATCTCGTGTGGCTAAGCTACCTTCCCTAGCATTTTTTTTCATTAATTCTCTTGATATTCCGGACCTTTTGTTCTTCTAGATGAATTTTATTACTATTTTTTTCTAGCTCTTTAAAATAGTTTTTTGGTAGTTTGATTGGTATAGCACTGAATAAGTAAATTAATTTAGGTAGAATTGTAATTGTTATTATATTAGCTCAGCATACCTATGAGCAACTGATGTTTTTCCAGTTATGATTGTTGCTTTTAAATGCAGAGGTCTTGAAGGGCTATTCCTCTTTCATTCCTACCTTTTTCATTATTTCTCTTGATATATTTTATTTTTTGTTCCTCCAAATAAATTTTATTATTTTATTATACTCTATTAAGTAACCCTTTGACAGTTTAATTGGTATAACATTAAATCTGCAAATTAATTTTGGTAGTATTTTCACTTATATTGGTGGGGCACAGCTATGAGCACTGACTATTTCTTCACCTATTAAATTGTTCTTTAGTTCCATAGGGAAAATTTTGTAAGTGATTTGAGTGTACTTTGGTAGACTGACTTCCAACTATTTCCAAGTTATTTTAAATGGAATTTGCCTCTCTGTTATTACCCTCTTGATTTTGTTGTTGTATAGTAAGGGCGTTGATTTTTGAATTTGTTTTGTAGTCTGCAACTTTGCTGATTAATTTTAATCTTAATTAATTTCTTTGCTTATTTCCTAGGATTATCCAAGTAAGTTATTCAGTCATTAGCAAATAAGAATAATTTGGTCTCTTCTTTGCCTGTCTTTATGAATTTAATTACTTTCTCTTTTCTTATTGCTATTGCAAGCATTTCTAGAACTATATCAAATAATAATGGACAAAAGTAGCATTTTTGCGTTATTCTTCTATTTATTGATATTGTGTTAACATTGCATGTAATGCTTGCTTTTGATTTTTAAAATTTATTTTTCGTTTTCAACATTCACTTATACAAAATTTTGAGTTCCAAATTTCCTCCCTATCTCTCCCCTCCCCCCACCCCAAGATGGCATGCATTTTGAGTACCCCTTTCCCAATTTGCCCTTCCTTCTATTCTGCCCCCCTTCTCTCATCCCCTTCCCCTTCTACTTTCCTGAAGGGCAGGATAGATTTCTATAACCCGTTGCCTGTATATCTTATTTCCCAGTTGCACGTAAAGATAATTTTTAACATTTCTTTTTCAATCTTTGGGTTCCAAATTCTCTCCCTTCTTCCCTCTCACTCTCCTTGAGAAGGCAAGCAGCTCGGTACAGGTTATACATGTATAGTCATGCAAAACACTTCCCCAGTAGTCATGTTGTGAAAAACTAACTATATTCCCCTCCATCCTATTCTGTCCCCTGTTTATTCTATTCTCTCCTTTGACCCTGTCCCTCCTCAAAAGTGTGTGCTTCTGATTACCCCCTCCCCCAATCTGCCCTCCCTTCTATCATCACCCCCTCTCTTATCTCCTTCTCCCTTGTTTTCCTGAAGGGTAAGATAGATTTCCATACCCAATTGAGTGTGTATTTTGTTCCCTTCTTAACCTTTTCTTGTCTGTTTCATGTGAGATAATTTACCCCATTCTACCTCTCCCTTTCTCTTTCTCCCAGTACAGTCCTCTCTCACTCCTTAATTTTCTTTCTTAGATATCATCCCTTCATCTTTAACTCACCCTGTGTCCTCTGTCAGCGCATATATATATAGATATCTATATATATATATCCCCCCCTCCAATTACCCTAATACTGAGAAAGCCTTTGATTTTATATACTTTTTAATCAGACTTTTTTAAAAAAAGATCTCCTTATAACTATATTTTATAGGGTTTTTTTTTTTGCATAAATTAGTTGTACTTTAGCAGAGGTTTTCCTATATATAAAATGATGTGATTTTGGATAGTATTGTTTTTAATATAATTAATTATATTTATTTATTTCCTAATGTCAAACCATATTTGCATCTCTGGTATAAATTCACTTTGACCTGACAGTTTATACCTTAATATTTAGCTGTAATCAAATAAGGCCACATTAAATCTATATTATTTTGTAAAAATCTAACTATTATATACTTAACAATTTCAAAAAATGAAAACTCTTTGTTAATTTTAAAGTTAACCAACCTTTTAATGACTTTGTTGTGTCTGCTTTTTGTTGAAAAACATTTGAATATTTGGTTGCAACATGGAGGTCTGCAGTTTCAGTTGCTCTCTAGATGGGTATCAGTCATTTGTGACCTTCAAGACAACTTGATTTTGGTTAGGAAGGGAAATGTAGATTCGCAGCAATAAGTGGTTAAAAAGCAAGAAAGCATTTTTTTTGGGCATATTGCTGAAGGCGTGGGTATTTTATTGCTTTTTTCCATATTTCAGTTGGATCTTTCTTAGCATTAAACAATAACTTTAAAATGTCATCTACTGAGAGTTCAATCTATTTCAACTGTAGTTCTTTAGGTGCCTTGGTATGTCAACTAGGTGAAGCTGAAAAGCTATTGTGAGTGTAATGTAAGTCAGTGAACCATTCATTGTATTCTCCAGTTAATAGGTTTATAACAGTTGTGAATTCTTCAGATGATTTGCATCTGTCTTCCTGCTCATCACTGACCTTTGCTAACTGGGGAAAATGTTCTTTCGAAATTTCCTTTTGAAGAAGTATTTTTAAAAAAGATAGCTTTTTTTGAAATGCTTGGATTTTTTTTTTTTTTTGGTGAGGCGTTTGGGGTTAAGTGACTTGGCCAGAGTCACACAGCTAGTGAATGTTATGTGTCTGAGGCTGCATTTGAACTCAGGTCCTCCTGACTCCAGGGCCAGTGTTCTATCCACTGCGCCACCTAGCTGCCCCTACTTGGATTTTTTTCACCACATATTGTATATAGACTTAGTTTCACCTTGCAAAGAAATATTTGTTGTTTTGATTTGACATGATATCACACAGCAATGCAGCATTCCTATAGAAATTTTATTTCAATAATTCACATTGCTGATTCTGTTCTTCATAAAGTTTAACTGTCTTTTCTCTCAGAGATAAAATATTGGCTAACACCTGTCGCTGTGATAGCCAGTGCACTTTAGAATAATAGGGCAAGTCCACACTGAATACCTAATCGTTCAACTTTAGCATATTATAAAACTGACGATGCTGTGTTCGTTTGTATGAATATTGTTAACAATACTTATAACTTGTTGCAAAGTATCACTTAAAATAGTAGTTTTAGCACAGAGATTTTGCTGATGCAAGATACAATGAAAAGAAATGAGAGCATCTGGATCTGTTAATACTTTTTTTGATCTGTGCAACAAACCTTTCATGTTTTCCTGTCATGGAAAGTGCACTGTCTGTACCTACACTCACTAAATTTACCAAATTCAGTTCAGCTTCACGACATTTATCTTGAAAGTTGTTGAAGATATCAATTCCCCGTCTTCTGTTTGCAAGACTGCCCAAAGTGAGTAACTCTTCGTAGCAAAGAAAATCTGTTATGACCCAAATGAAGTATAAAACCTGTGCCGAGTCAGTAGTATCAGTTGATTCATCCAAAGCCATTGAATAATATATATTTTCCTTTTGAAGTATCGCATGAAGTTTTTCTGTTAAGTTGAAGGCTAATTCATGCGGTTGATTAGTTATGGTTCTCCTTGAAATAGGCAGTTGTTTGTACTTTGAAAGGTTTTTGGAGTCTAAGCATCCTACAACTTTGACAATGCATTCTTTCACAATTTCTGCATCACTGAGTGGCTTCCCTTTTTCCCCTGAGTGTATAAGCTACTTTATAAGTTGCTTCAGTGGCATTATTTCCAGGTCTTACTGCTTCTTGAAAGAATTGTCTTTGCTTTTGCTTTCCATCTTTTAATTTCTGCAATACAACCTTTTGTGTCTCTCCCTCTAATTTAAAATATTTGTGGTCCTTATGAGTGTTATAATGCTGATGAGTATTGAATTTCTTTTAATATTGATATTGCAGTATCATAAAGCAAGCAAATTATCTTATCTTTAGCAGAAACAAGATCATATTGCAGTTCCCAATCCTCATTAAAAAATCTGTTTTTGTTGTCTTGGTCTTCTTTGACATGATGGGCTGTTAAGCAGACAGAATTAAAAAATACTGTCAAGCTATGCAACTATTCACAAATTCCACTTCAAACAGAAAACACAGTGCACTGTTGTCAAAAGCTGATAACAGACTGATATACTTGACCCCCATAAACTCTTGCCAACTTGGCTCATGCGGTAGTGGCACTAGTCAGGCAGGGGAAATTAGAATAATTTCTATGCTCAAATAATGAGCTTAGCAGCTGTCAATTTAGTTCTTATGGCTTACCAATGTTCTAATTGTGCTGGTCAGTCTAGGAAGATTATTTCATTGAAACTTATTTTATTCTTTTATATTTTAAATGTTCTTTTAAAATAAAATAAAAATATAAAAGATGAACAAAAATGTATTAATAAAAATAAAAGGATTTGTTCTGTAAAATTTTGATTCAGTCAAAAGGCTGCGCATAAGGACCTAGAAGGCCACATGTGGCCTTCAGGACACAGATTCCCTAGCCATGGTTTATGCACTATCCATACCCATGGTTCCTCAACTTTTCGGTGAAAGAAGTTCTTTTTTTCTGGTTCTTCTCCAGGACCAAACTTTGTCATACTTATTTTCTTGTTCTTTTCATTTATATTGCTTCAGTAGTTACATGATTATTTTCTTGGTTCTGCTTACTTCATCTTGTGACATGTATGTTCTAATACAAGTTCAAGTATAATGCCATACTTTTATACTGATTCTCTGTTAACTGCCTTAGCTTCCATCTTACTTACATCTTACAGAAATCTAAGTTGGTTGGGGAGTTCTATGCATTCCTATTAGTTGTTAAGAAATTCTGGTTTATTGACTTCATTGGTATTATTTCCCTAATAATTCTAGTAATAAGTCTAATAATAATTCTGATAATAAGTCTAATTCTGCTTCCATGTGACAGCCCTTCATATAAATTTGAGCATAATAGCATTGTGAGCCCTCCCTCCATCACATTGTCATTTCTTTAGACATAACATCCCTATTCTGTCAGTTAATCCTTATATGGCACACTTTCTAGGCCTTTTACCTTCTTGGTTGTTCTCCTCTAGAAACTTTCTAGCTTACTGATTTCTCCCCTGAAATGTAATGTCAGACTTAGACCTGAGCACAACTCTGAAATTGTGTTCTGACCAGCATAGAAAACAGGATTATGATGATCTCCCTGGTCTTGGGCATCCCAAGACTGTGTTAGCTTGTTTAGCTGCCATAGAAACTTGGTGACTCAGCCTGATTTTTCAGTGCACTAAAATCCCCCAAGTCCTTTTCATGCAACTTGTTGTCTAATTACAAGTGCCTGTTTTATACTTGTAAAGTTGATTGTTTGAAAGCAAGTTTAAGGTTCTTTATTTGATCCCTTTTTAAGCACCATAGCCATTTCCTGATATAAAACTCATTGCCTTCCCCATTAAACCCTTCCTCAGAACAAAGAACATCAACTAAGTAAAAAACAGTCACGTGAGACTTTGAAATTTGGTAGAGATAAATGCATATTATTAGTCAACCCGGTGTTCTGGCTGTTCAAGATCTGTTTAATTCTGAATCTGTCATTTAGTGTGTTAGCTTTCCCTCCCTGCCTTGTGCCATTGGCGGTTTTGTTAAGCATACTATCTATGCTTTTATCCAAGGCCTTGATAAAAATATTAAGCAGCATGGGGCCAAACATGGATTCCTTGAGCACTTAAATTAAGGTTCTTTGAAACTGGCTACTAGCTAGTTCTGAACCTGTCTATATTTACTATTGCCCAGCCTATCTTTCCCTCCCCCCAAGAATAGCATAAGAAACTGTATCAACTATAGATAAAGAGGGAAGGGAAGGGCATAAGCATTTATGTGATGCCTACTATGTGCCAGGTACTATGCTAAGCATTTTTTACAAATATTATCACATTTGATCCTTACTTTCAAGGTTCGTGCTATTATTGTTATTATTATTCCCATTTTACAGTTAAGGAAACTGAGGCAAATAGAGGTTAAGTGACTTGCCCAGGGTCACACAGCTATGGACTGTCTAAGGTCACATTTGAACTCAGGTATTCCTGATTCCAGACCTAGTGTTCTTTTTGCAGTACTACTAGTAGCCTCTGGTAGAGAAATGTAATCTATAGCATTCCAGTGATCCTACCAGTCTTCTAACCCTGTCTAAGAGAATGAGGTTAGTCTGGTATGATGTGGTTTTTTTTTTTCTTAAGTCTTATTGTTGCTTTTTTGTAATTTAATAATTTTTTGTAGTTTGTAAGTTGTAATTTGTAAGAAATTGTAATTTCTTAATAATATGCCCTGCCCCCATAGAACTCTCCCCTATAACAAAGAAAATTAAGCAAGGCAGACACTGCTATTGCCTCTGAAATGTGTGCAACATTTTTCACCTTTCCTTCTACCAAGAGTATATGTGTTTCATTATCTGTTCTCCAGTACCAAATTTACTTCCAGGGGTAGGGAACTTGCGGCCTCTAGGCCACATGTGGAGGTCTAGGTCCTCAAGTGTGGCCCTTTGACTGAATCCAGACTTGTTGATATCCTGTTGATAAAAGGATTTGTTCTGTAAAACTTGGATTTAGTCAAAAGGCCACAGCAAAGGGCCTAGAAGGCCACATGTGGCCTCTGGGCTGCAGGTTCTCCAATCTTGGTTTAATCTGTGTTCAGTTGCCTTTCATTATTTTAGCTATATATATTGTTCTCCTGGTTCTACTGTCTTTGCTATGCATCAGTATCTCAGAATTTTTTGCATTTTTTTTGTTTCTTAAAGCACAGTAATGTTCTGTTACATTCATAGGACACAATTTGTTTAGCTCTTCCCCAGTCATTGGGCATCTACTTTGTTTCAAGTTCTTACTAGTATAAAAAATACTTCTATGAATATTTTGGCACATAGGGAACAATTTTGTCTTTTTGTGGGCTAGGTCAAAGGATATGGACAGTTTAGTGACTTCTCTTGAATAATTTCAAATTGATTTCTTGACTGGAAGGTGGTAGAAGGAAAAGAATCTGACTAATACTTGTGACCTATAGTTGAAATAGTCTTCTACTCTATGACCCTTCTTCTCTTTCTCTCACTCAGATTCCATCACTTGTTTTCAGACTTTCTTTTTAATTCTCCCTTTATGATCTACACTCTTAATGTCTCTCCTCCTCCACTGGTTTCCCTATCCCTGTCAGAATCTTTGTGAGTATATGGGTGTGTATCAACCAATCCTCCTTTGTGTTTGGCTGATGTGGTTCCTATTCTTCTTACCCTTTCCTCCATTTTTGTGTTCTTTTTTTTTTTTGTGTGCCCTACTTATGAGAAATAATAAATTTCCTTCTCCTCTTCCTCATGTCTTCCCTAATATATTCATTTTTCATTCTCTTTTCTTTTCTTTATAAAGATCATTATAACAGAACAGAACAACAAAGTCATTAGGATTCTGAATTGGATGCCTGTCATTCTTTCCCTATTAGAATTTTAGCACTTCATTATTGTTTAGTCCTTTTTGATATCTCATATGTACGTATATATTTAATTATTTTTTGCTGAGCACTGTAAATTAGATTTTTATTAAACAAGTCTTTATAAGGTGTCACATCACCCTCAAAACCCAACTCTTGCCCCATACTGGCTCAAACCAGATGTAGGGGGACAAAGGTTTAAAGAAAAAGTCACTGACCTGACCTTAACAAACGGCCCATCATTTCACCTCAGAAATAAACAATGGAGTGAAGGCAGAGAAGAGTCTGGTTTTGGTATTTCCTGCTTTGGCTAAAAATTGTCACCAGTGAATTTTATACCTCCCTAATGTATTTCTCAAGTATTTTAGTTATCTCGGTGCTGAAATTTGGCTCCTAAGTGGAGTGACTTAGCCAACATAGCTGCTGGTCTGGTAGAGCCAGCTGGACCCAAGATGCAAGGGTTGAGATACAGGCTTATATGGACTGTGTTTCTCTCTCTTATCACTAAGGGACTTGGCCACCAGAGAATTAATATATCTGGAGTACTATGCTCATGAAAGCTATTGATAATGAGGAGAGTATTCAGAAGAGGGTGATCAGGATGGTGAAGGGCCTTGAACTCGTGCCATGTGAAGACTGCTTGAAGAAATGTTGATGCCAGGGGAAAAAAAACAAAACCAAACCAAGAGCAATGAGTTGAAATTGCAAAGGGGCTTAATTTGGCTTGATGTAAGGAAAAAACTTACAGGGGCAGCTAGGTGGCGAGTGGATAGAGCACCAGTCCTGGATTCAGGAGGACCTGAGTTCAAATCCAGCCTCAGACACATAACATTTACTAGCTATGTGACCCTGGGCAAATCACTTAACCCCCTTGCCTAGCCAAAAAGAAAAAGAAAAAAAAAAAGAAAAAACTTAGTAATAATTTAGAGCTGTCCCAAAGTGGAAGGGGCTGCCATTACATGTAATAGGTTTCCCCTTATTTGAGATTGTGTAAGGTATATTATAGATGAACTTTTTAAGGAATATGTTGGGCTAGATGGCTGCTGACGTACCTTCCAACTTAAAAATTCTGCAATATTGTGAATTTTAGGACCATCTACTAAGGCATACATGAAATAAATTCTGCATCAGTGGAGACGTATCTCAGATCTTATGAACCACTGAAGAAGTGTATGTACCTTCTGCCCTTACTTGACTCTAGACTTCATGAAGAAAGGCATCATATCCTATCTAAGCTTTGTATCTCTCCCAGTAACTAGCAAAAGGCCCTGGAATTCAATTCAGTTCAAGTTAATAAGCATTAATCAAGTGTCTACTATGTACACGGCACTGTGTTAGGCAGTAGCAATACAAAAAGTTTCCACAAGGATCTTACATTCTTCTGGGGGATGGAACACATAAATAGAAAAGTAAATACAAGGGCTTTGAGGAGAGACAGATCACTAGCATCAGGAGATTAGAAAAAACTTCATAGAAGATATTATATCTGAGCTGAGCTTTGAAGGAAGTTTCAGATTCTAAAACTTGGGGGTGAAGAGCAAGTATATTTCAGGTATGAGGAACAGCCTGTGTAAAAGTATGGAGTCAGAAGATGGAATGTACACAGGAAGTACTTTAGTAAATTTTTGTTTAAGTTCCCTATCTAGCCCTAATATAAAAATCAGAGGTATTCCTTCCAAAAATATCCCCCGTTGGACTAGGTAAAGTCTTTTGGAGAGGGTATTGCCTGTGTCATTAAAGTTTGGCAGGCATCTTATACCAGTAATGGGGTGTGTGTGTGTGTGTGTGAGTGTGACAGAGAGAGAGAGAGAGAGTAGAATCTTAGTGCTGCCATCCCTTCTTCCCTACCCTGTCTCCCAACTTTCTCTCCTTTTGAGTGCCTTTTTCTTTTCTGACTCTGAAGATTGCTTCACACTACATGTCCATGCAACCCCAAATTTTTTCTGATTGGACACTTACAGTATCTAACAGGATTTGGTTATAATGTAATACTTTACCATTAAGTCCACCTTTTTGACCTATGGCAGCCTGTTATTTTTTTTTCCTGGAGGCAATCTGCAAATTCTTTCAATTGGTATTTTATTTTATGTGTTCACAAGTTCTGGACGGTTTTTTGGTATTATTTTTTGTATTATGGTGCTCAGGTTTTTTGTCCTGATAAGTTCTTCTAGGCTAACTTATGATCCTTAGATATTCTCTACACATCTTGTCTTCAAGATCAGTATGTTTTGCTTGGGCAGTGAGCATATTTTCTTTTAATGTTTATTGTTTTTTACTTTTCTTCTTCTAGATTGTCCTTCATTTCTAGTTTGTTTTCATTTTCAATCTGCTAATCTCTTATTTCTCTGGTGAGACTTGCCACTGCAGGTCAGTTTTTTCTATTCTGCCTATTATTTTTGCTGGGCAGGCCATGCATTCTGCTCTCATAATTCTCATTTCTCTTTTAAACCACTCAAGAATACTGTGTTTTGGTTCCATGTTCTCATCACATTCCACAGGGTCCTCTAGTCTCATCAAATGTTGGATTGTTTTCCTTAAGTTTTACAGTATTTATTCATAGATATCTAAATCATTTACTAGATTTGGAGTTCATATTTCATTTTATTGTTAATGTTTTCCCCTTTGGTTTATCTACTTGTGTTCAAGGTCTTTGAATTTTCTTCCTGAGATCTTTGGTCACTGCATTCCCCTCCCAGCCTTATTTTCCAGTACTGCTTACTTTCTGACTTAGTACCCTGTTTTGTCAATTCTAAGTCTGAATTTCCATGTATTCTATTATTGCCTTAGAATGAGGAATACCTATAATGTACATATGCACACCCCCTTAAAACAGGGATGAATAAAGGGCATTGGGGGGAGGGTAAACTAGAGAATACAGAGATCTGTCCAATGGACGGTTGTCAGGATCCATTGAGAACTGATCCTCAAGAAAGTGAGAGAGTAAGGCAATCTTAGAATCAGTTATTTCAGGGCCCAGGGTCTGATACCCATGTAGTTGCATATACCACACATATTCTTGCTATGATATCTACATTGGTTGGAGATCAGAGAACCAGGGCAAAGATGTTTCCATATCTAGCCCTCTTTTGAGTGCCCAGCTCCCAGTGAACACTGGGACCTCTTTCCACCTCTTTTCTGACCCCTTTATTCAGCCTTGGCCTTGACTTGGATCCCACAGCTGCCATGGATATTGAGCAGAAGCAGGAGTCCAAGGTAGAGAGAGGGTGGCAGGAACACATGTAGTCACATGCTTCTCAGCACCAGTAGCATATAGATTGTTCCCATTATGAATAGGCTGAGCAAAAAGTTGCTGAGCTCCTGCAGCAAGGGGGAGCCCAGGGCCAACAGCCCAGCCACTAGCTCCAGCTAGGCACTTTAGAGATGTAGTGCCCAGGATCCTCTGAGGAGACATCTCAGCAAACTGCATGTATTGGGTCTTCATCTGCTTGTATGCCTCGGTTGAGATCTGCTCTGTGAGCTTGGCTACCTTTGTGAGCAGGAAGAAGATCCCCAACTGCACATGCAGTACCATAAATATAAGTGCTGTAGCCAGTGCCAACTCAGGGCTGGATTTTTCCTATATATTTAGCCTTCTGATTTCTGTTGACTCCTGTATTTGCATTTCTGATATTCTACTCAGCTCTGATCTTTTCATCAGAAATGCTTTGAATGTCCTCTTTTAGTTCTTAGCACAGTACCTGGCACATAGTAGGTGCTAAATCAAGAAATGCTGCATGATTTGATTTCCATTAAAAGTCCTTTTGTAGAATCCTACTAGAATACTCAGTCTTAAAGGGTAAGTTAATTCTTTTCTTTAAGTTGTTACCTTTTCCCTTTTGTGATTCATATTTCACTTTATAGTAGGCTGTTCTTGTGTGATCAAGATTGTGGATTCTCTGTAATTGAATTCTTTGGTTTTGGCTGCTTGTGTTATTTTTTTTTTTTCTTCGATCTAGAAGCTTTGGATTTTGGCTATGACAATATGGAATTTTCACATTAAGATTTCTTTCAAGAGATTAAACTGGTGGATTCTTTCTGTTTTTACTTTGTCTTCAGGTTAAAAAAGGTCGGGCAGTTTTTATTTATTTCTTCAAATATAGTATCTAGGATTTTTGGTCAGTGTTTTCAGGGAGTCTGGTAATTCTTTTATATTGTCTTTCCTTGAACTGTTTTCCAGGTCACTCGTTTCTGGTAGCAAAGACCTAACATTCCCCCCCCCCCCCCCCCCCACCCATTGCTCTGACCCCCGCCCCCAATCTCTTGGTTTGGTTCCACTTTCTTGTCTTGTGAAGTCATCGAATTCTCTTTGATTCATTCTAATTTTCAGGGTGTTTGTTACTTCGGTAATGTTTTCCACTTTTTCTTATAAGTTGTCTGTTCTTTCCTCCAGAACTCTTTTTTCATTTATAATTCTAGGAACTCATTTCATTTATTATTTCATTTATTATCTTTTGCTTCATTTCTTCTAGCTACTGTTTTAGTCAGTGTAGTTTAAGCAGCTTTTTTTCCCCCTCTGAGTCTCTCTTCAGTTGTGGAGTTGCTGTTTTCTGGGTTTTTCTCTGGCATTATTCTTGACCCATAATATTTCTCTGTAGTGTTCAGTCTTTGTTTACTCATGCCGGCAGACCCAATTCCTGATTTGGGGTTTTGTGCCAGGGCTGGGCTTTGCACCTTTTTGGATGGGGTGATCAGACTGCATTTCTGCTGTGGCTTTCCATTTCTCTTCCTCTGTCTATACTCAAAGTATAGGCAGTCTTCGAGTCAGAACTCTAGTCTGCTGATCAGTGTACTGGTCGGTTTTCTATCTCCCCTGTGGTTTTCCTGCTCCGAGGGACTGTTTTAATTCCCCCAGTGGAGCTCTACCTTAGTCAGGGCTTTGGATAGTCTTCTTTCCCCCTTGAGGTTTCCTTGGTTAGAGAGCTTTTGGTCAGTTTCCCTCTGTTTGTGCTGACTTCTATGGAAGGACCCCTCTTCAGGGTTTGCAGCTTATAGTTACTTCTTTTTGTGCAGTCCTGGCCTAGATGAAGGAGTTTACTGATGTAACTCTGTATTTCTGGAGTAAATGTGTGAGAATTGTGCTGCTTCCGTCCAGTCCCATGATTTGCAGTTTGAGTAGAGTGTTTTCCTACCTGTATGTTTTGTCAAATGTTAACATATGGGGAATGGAAATTTAAGTTTTTTAGCTGTATGTCTTAATGTACTCAGAATCCAGTGTTAGTACAGTGACAGTTAATGTGAAAGTGAACTCAATGCTAATGAATACATATAACTGTCTTGAGTCCACAGGATAACTGAATAATCCATGAGAAAGTTGTCTGCCCATCCTGATACCAGGAGATGTTCTCAAAACTGTAACGTGATCATATCTCATTGGGATAGAGCTGGGAAGGTAGTGCAAGGAGGATCTCAGAGTTGTGTTATATTATAGAAGAAAAATATAACTCAGCAAGAGATAGCTGAATTTGAAAGATGTACAGTAGAAATGTTTTTTGTTCAACTTTAATATACTGAATAGTAATAAGGAAGCAGAGCAACTATACCTTTATCTTTGCAGGCATTTTCTCCTCCTTTTAAAAAACCCAATTAAAATCAATACTTTGTTATCTTAGACCAGTATTTAATATGGTGTTAGATGTAGTTTGGTACTCAATAAATATGTGCTGTTGGATTGAATTAAGTATACTTTCAAATAGAAATTTCAACTTGAGTTTTTATCTGTATCATTCACGTACTTATTACCATATTTTTTTGTATACCTCTTATGGTGTGATATTATTTAATTCCTTTATTTAACTGTCTATGTTTATTGCTGCCTACCAATCACTGTGAGATCTTACACGCAATCTCACATCTACCCAGTTTGTTCTCTACCTCCTGCCTCCAACATTAAACACATAATGGCACTCAGTAAGCACTTGATGGATAAATGAATGAATAAATAACATTTTTATCAGCTTTTGATCAGAGTGAACACCAATCTATAATTAAAAAGCACTTTTGTTGTCAGTAAATGTTGAGCTAGCCATTTTGCTGTAGTATGATATTAAAAAGTTTGGTCTTGGGGATAAGGAGAGCAGGATTTTAACTTTGGCTGGAATTTAGTAAATGTGTGTGACTGTGGGCAAGTTATTTAAGCTTTTAGCTTTGGCTTTCTCATTTGTAAAATGGAGATAAAAATTATCCCCCCTAGTTCATATAGGGTTCTTGTGAGGAAAATGCCCTTTACATCTTCATATGTTATATTAATATATGGTATTATGCCATATTAAACAGTTTGAGTTTTTCCTTTATGTGGCTGTCTAGCCAGTCAAAATAATTTTAAATTATAGTTGTGTGGCTTGGATTTACAAAACATTCTGTGTCCTTTGGTGTTACCAGTGAGTTTCAAACTCCTGATTTCAGCTATTTTAAGTCCTCAAAAAATGTCATTCATTTTGTATAGGGAGATTATAGCTGAGCCATCTACTTTAAGGTCTGTCAAATCTTTTGTTTTAAATATTAAAGCCATTGTGGGATATATACTTTAGGAGAGAAGAACATTTGCTCAGTTCAGGAAATGATCTAAAAAATGCAACAGCTGTGTTTGGACTGATTGAGCGCTGGAGAAACAACTATGCAGTATTTGCTATACAAATTTTAAACTTAATCGTAAAATTTTCCTTTCAAAATGATAATTGTCAGCTTGTGATATGCTAATTATACCTCTTTCCTGTAATATATCTTTTGATTGTTGACATAAATCTTAATAAAGTCACATTAATGTTAATGTGGATGGACTTCATAAAGCCAAGAAAAAGTGTCTTTTTTTTTTTTTAAAGTCATGGACATTTAAATTAAACTTGACATTTCAGGCATAAAGTAGATTAAAAAAGAAATTAGCTATTTAGGTACTTTCTCAAAGCACTTTTAGCAATGATAAGTAGTTTAATAAGATTCTTAATAGAATTTATAGTTGTGTTGAATAAAGGGGTCACATTGGATTGGTTAATTGCATTCTAGTTTGTATTTGGTATATATGTGTCAAATTGAATCCTGATAAGGGTGAAATATAAGATGATGGCCGATGGTTTCAAATATACATATATATATATATATTTTTAAGTGTGGGATCAAGACTTCTGTGCTACAAAAATTCTAATGTGGTCAGCTAAAACCTTTTTTCACTCCCCTACTAGAAAACACAGTTTTGGGATATCTGAAGTCCATATGGCTTTGTATGATGAAGATCTCATGAAAAATCCTTTTTATCTGGCAATTCAAAAGAGACGTCCTGATCTTTGCCGCAGAGTTGCTGAAGTCCATGGTATTGTAAGTATATCAATTGTCTTAGTTTTTTTGTTTGAATTTTTAACAGCGAAATTATTAATGCTTTAGATTTAAGAGTTTGTCTTTTGAAGAGGTCAGTAGACAAAAGCATTTTGAATTTAATGAACTCCAAAGTGTTGGGCAAAATGGAAAAAGAATCAAAATGTTATTCCCCTTTGATGAAGCTTTCTCTCAACTTCCTATTACATGATGGTCTCTCCATCTTTTGAACTCATAATATTTACTTGTTCTACTTGTTTGGTCCTTAATCATGGTGCTTTTATGTTTTGTATTTTTGTGTATTTGCATGTTATTGTTAAACTTTATATAATAATGTGTTTGTATTCTAGCTAGGTTGTAAGCTCTTAAAGGTAAGTTTTATATTTCTCTGTATCTCCCATAGTATCAAGCATAATATTGTATACATAGTTAACATTCCATAAACTTTTGTTGAATGAATACATGTGTGTTTCTAAGAAAGGTATTTAATACTTTACTGAACCAAAAGCAAAGTATGTGTCAAACTGAATCCTGATAAGGGTGAAATATAAGATGATGCCTGATGGTTTCAAATATATATATATATATTTTTTTTTTTTTAAGTGTGGGATCAAGACTTCTGTGCTACAAAAGTGCTATTAACATAAAAGGGGAAAATGTCATAAGACTGTTTTTGGACAGACTTCCTCATTTTATTATTTTGAGATCATGTGTTTTAATAAGGATATGTCCTTAATATTTAATTAGGCAAAGAATATTTAATGAGAAAGGGTTGACAAGCTGAGATGCCTGTACTTTTCCTTTTTTGTATGTTATGACTTTTCATCGGATACCAAACAGTCAGAGTTTGGAACTAAATGAAATATCTGCTTGGTCAAGGTCTTTGTCTAATCTATAATGATATAATCTGATAATCTAATATCTTCTTTAAGATGGCGACCTAGATCTTCTCTGCTCCCATGGCTTCTTTCTCCTGGACTCTAGCCCTGTGTTGTACATAGCCACCTGGATGTCCCATTAGAATCTCCAGTTTGAATGACCAACCCTGAATTCATATTCTTCCTTTTACTTTGCAAACTGGCTCCTCTTCTATACTTTTCCTTTATATTTTGAGTATAGCACCTCTTGATTACTCAGGTTCATAACCTTGGACTCATCCTTTACTCTGACCATGTCATTTCCCTGCTCAGAAACCTACAGTGGCTCCTTATTGCCAGTAGGTAAAATACAGTCTTTTCAGTCTAATCTTTCAGGCTCCCCACAGTTTGGTTTCCAGCCTTATTTGTTATTATTCTCTTTCACATGTTATGTTTCAGCCCAAATGCATCACTAGCTATTCTCAGAACTCAGTATTCCATGTTATACTTCTGTGTATTCACACAGGCTTTATTCCTGAAGTTTACTCCTTCGTCTCTTCCTCTCAGACTTCTTATCTTTTTTCAAGGTTTAGTTCTAGTATAACTGTTTCTTTGGCATTTTCTCTGATTACACTTTCTATAAATTATATTAGCATTATTATGTAGAGAAGCAGTCTGATGTAGTGAATAAAGAGCTGTCCTCAAGTCAGGAAAATCTGAGTTCAGGTTCAGCGTCCGCCAAAAGCCAGCTGTTTGACTCTTGGGAAGTCACTTAAGCTCTTGGTGGCTGAGGCAGCTTTCTGAAACTATAAATTGAATTGGAATTGCCTATCTTCATTGATAAGAGTAGTTTCCTAAGAGTTACCTAGACCAATGAAATCACAGATCTAGACTCAAAAAAGATTATATGTTTGTGTGGGAGCACTCTGTTTCAAGAATCTCTGCATACAAACTTTATTAATCATTTCTGGACATAGATTGTTTTAATTTGTTCATTGTGTCTTGGTTCTTTTTAAGTTCTCTGAAAATACTGTGATTTCACTTATAGGTAACTTGGGTTATATATTAATTCTTAAAAAAATTTTTTTTATTGATTTTTTTTGTTTTCACATCAGTTATTTCTTAATATATCTTACTCCTACCCAGTAAACCTTTCTTGTAATATAAACTTTTTTTTTAAAAGTTCGGCAAAACCAGCTGACACTTTGGTTGTGTCCAACAGCATGTATAGTATTTCACCAATGAAGTGAAGCAGAGCTGTGTGCTTGCTCCCATGATGTTTTCAGTGATGTTGTCAGATGCCTTCAGTGAGGGCGAAAATGTTATCAAAATCAGCTGCCACACTGAAAATAAATTATTTAACTTGAAAAGGCTATAAGCCAAGACTGAAGTGGAGGGACATTTGGTACACAACTTTTTGTTAGCAGATGATTGTGCACTCAATGCAGACTCTGTGGCTGAGATGCAACAGAGTATGGATTGATTATCTGCCTCTTGTGCTAATTTTGGCCTGACAATTAACACTGGGAAAACAGAGGTTCTTCACCGGCCAGCACCACACTATCCATATGTGGAACCATTGGTTACAGCAAATGGAGAAATTTTGAATTCTGTGGATAAATTCAATTACCTTGGCAGTATACTTTCAAGGGATGGTACATCTAGATGGTGAAGTTGACATACACATTGCCAGAGTTAGCTCAGTATTTGGGAAGCTCCAGAAGAAAGTGTGGGAAAGAAGAAGTATCAGGATGTCTACCAGACTGAAGATCTACAGAGCCATTGTGTTGATCTCATTGTTGTAGGCCTGTGAAACCTAGACAGTATACCAGTACCATGCCAGGAAACTGAATTGTTTCCATTTGGATTGTCGTGGGAAGATTCTGAAGATTACCTGGCAAGATAAGGTACTGGAGTAAGGTACATTTAAGGTCCTTCCTCTACCGCAGAGAGTGCAGCTCTGATGGGCTGGCCATGTTGTTTAAATGCCAAATGTACGTTTGTCAAAAAGACTATTTTATGGACAACTCACACAAGGCAAGTGCTTACGTGGAGGTCAGAAGAAGTGATACAAGGACATTCTCAAGGTTTCCCTAAAGAACTTATGAGACATGGGAGACATTGGCACAGGACTGTACACTATGCTATGCTTGCGTCTAAGAAGGAGCTTTACTCTTTGAGCAAAGCAGAATTGCAGTTGCTGAAAAGAAACATGAGATATGTCAAATTTAGAGCAATCACTCCAAATGTTCATATGGACTACTTGTGCCCCTTCTGAGCTTGTATTGTTCTTATCAGGCACAGTTAGATACACTGTACTTTGACCCCAACATAGTGATGTCATTTTGGTCTTCTAGGATGATGGACAACAACCAATCAACCATATTTGGGGCCTACCCTTTATTTTTGACCTGCTTGGGAGACATACACACACACACACACACACACACACACACACACACACACACACACA
>NW_020954564.1:22031752-22128504 GCF_900497805.2 Vombatus ursinus
CACACACACACACACACACACACACACACACACACACACACACACACGTAGTACTTGGATCTCTGCAGGAAAGTGTATGGCCATTTTAGTCACTTTTTTCTTTGGCACAGTCCTAGATGTTTTCTAGATTGTTGTACCAATTTATAGCCCCTTCCAATAGGGTTTTAGTATGACTAGCTTCCCGTTGCCTCCGCAATCTTGAATGTTCCCATCCATTTACTACATGTGAGGTGGAGCCTGAGTTGTTTTGATCCATATTGCTTTTTCTCATTTGGAATAATCTTTCATATTTTAATAATTTGCAGTTCTTCTTTTGAAAACTCTTCATATCTTTTGACCTGTTACTCATTAGTTGAATCATTCTTGGTTTATGTTAATTCCCTGTATAGTTTGGATAATTAACCATCCCAAGGGCACTGAAGAGTGAAAATGGAAGGAGGACTACCAAAAGAAGAAAAGTGGAAAAGATTTGTAAATGCAATGACATAGTATTTTCATCTTCAAAGACAGTGGAGTCACCATACTTGAACCCCAACATTATAGCTCTGGGAGTATTTATAGAAGGAAATAGTAATGATAATAAAGAGGACTAAGATGGGAAAAGCATTTAGACTGGACCATGTATATATAAAAGATAGTATGTTTTGGAAGTAACTCAATTGTGAGAGTACTGAGGGACCTGATATATAATGTATCTGAAGGAGGAGAAGATACTAAAGAAGGGTAAAAAAAGCTCAGATCTCATTAATATAAGACCTCAGATCTTAGTAATATAATTAATATAAGATCTAATTAATAAAATGATAAAAGACAAAGGATGACTGAGAACATTAATGACTACCAACCTATATGCCTGAGTTGAAGTCACTCTTGATGAGGATATTACTAGTAAACAAGCAGGCTTTTGCAAGTTATAATTAACAATGAATCACATCCTTACCATTTCTTAATTAACTGAAAGATTTAGAAAATATAATGCTATTGTGCTTATTGTTTGATTATGGAAAAGTATTTGGTTACAGAAAAAGATACCTTATAGGTCCTTTTAAATCAAAATGTTCCCCATCGATACATCAAAATCATTCAAGATTCCTTGAAAGATGTAAGAAAAATAGTCCTGTTCAGTGACCCTCTGATCATAAACATCAGATGAAGCATAAAACAAAGATATGTATGTTCATAATAGTAATAGCATTTAATTAGTGGCTACTCTGTGCCAGTCACTGTGATAAGAGCTTTATAAATATTATCTCAATTGATTCTCACAACAATCTTACATTTGAGAACATTAAGCAAACAGAGGTATGCTAAGTGATTTTCCTGGGTCACATAGCTAATAAGTGTGTGAGGCTCGATTTGAACTCAGGTCTTCCTGACTCCAAGCCCTGCATTCTATCTACTGTGCCACCTAGCTGCTCATCAAAAATACTTGCCATTGTGATAGAGAAGCTCTAACACAGAGTCTGGGTTGAAGAGGGATTCCCTATAATTGATGAGTTTCTACAGAGCTTATTCATTGCATCAAGCCTCAGAACAATGCAAAGTCTCCTGGAAGAGCTTAGGCACAAATTTGGCTAGAATTCCTATGAAGAGGTAAATTGAGAGGTTTTTTTCCCCCCTCAAGAGCCAAAAATTATTTTATAAATGAAGTAAGTGCTGGAGGAAAGTTGCAAAAGAAATGAGCTATGAAAGAAAGAATTGAAAATAGAATGAATAGGTACAAAATACGAAACCTTGCCCAAGCAACAAACTCCCTGAAAATTAGAATGAACTAGATAGAAGCCAGTGATCCTATGTGACAAGAAATATTTGAACAGTTAAAAGCCTGAAAAAAAAAAGAAAAAACATAAGGTATCTCATAGCAAAACAACTGGCCTAGAAAATAACTTGGGGGGGGGAGACCCAAAAAATCATTAGACTACCTGAACCACGATCAAAAATGGATCCTACTCATCATATTTCTAGTGTTCGTAAAAGAAAATTACTCAGATCTCTTAGAACCACAGGGCAGAGTGAAAATACAGACACTACACCTATCATCTCTTGAATGAAACCCTAAAATGAAAACTTGCTGGAACATTACAGCCAAAATTCGGTGTCCAGGTCAAAGGAAAAAAAATTGCAAGTATCCAGAAAAAAAGAATTCAAGTACCAAGCAGCCACAATCAAGATCACACAAGATTTAGCAGCTGGTAGATGAAAGGAGCATAGAATTTTGAATATCATATTCTGAAAGCAAAAGATATAAGCTTATAACCAAGAATAACTTAACCCAACAAAATTGAGTATAATCCTAAAATTCATTCCTGTTTAAAAAAAAAAACACTAGAAAGTATAGAAATTAAATGGTTCTTTCCTTAATATGATAAGTTTTATCTATGTATGATCAAGTACTAATTTTATCTGTAATGGGGATAAAATAGAAGCTTTTCCAGAAAAAATAAGAAGTAAATTTAGCAAAGATGTCCATTATCTCTTTTATTATTTTATGTAATGCTAGAAATGCTAGCTATAGTAACAAGAAATGGAAAAGAGAGGGAATAGTCACAGGTAAAGAGGAAACAAAATTATTGCTTTTTGTAGATGGTAGGATGGTTTACTTAGAGAATCCAAGTTAACTAAAAGTTAATTGAAACACCTAACAACTTCAGCAGAGTTACAGTATAGAAAATAAATTCTAGAAAAAACCAATATTTCTCTATATTGCCAATAAAATGTAGCAGGAAGAGAAAGAATGAGAAATTTGATTTAAAATAGAGTATATAAAATACTTGAATTCTGCCTGTCAATAAACACGAACTATGTCAACATAATTACAAAACAACATTTATGCAAATAAAAAATCTAAATAATTAGAGAAATAGTAGTTGCTCATCGTTAGCCTGAGCCACTATAGCAAAAATGACTGTACTACCTAGATTAATTTACCTATTTGGTGCCCTGCCAAACTACCAAGCCACAAAAGATTACTTTATAGAGCCAGAAGAAAGTAATAACAGAATTCATCTGGAGGAATAAAAGGACAAGAATTCTCAGTGGAAGCAAAGAAAAAAGTGGGTAAGAAGAGAGGGCTAGTAGCACTGGATTTCAAACTATACTACGAAGCAATAAGCATCAAAATCATCAAAACAGTATAGCATTAAATAAGAAATAGGTCAATCAGTGGAACAGATTATGAACGTGATATAATGAAGCAAACGAGCAGAGTAGTCTAGTATTTGATAAACTCAAGGATCCTAGCTATTGGGGTAAGAACTCACTCATTTTTTGACAAAATCTGTTGAGAAAATTGGAAAGTCTAATAGGAACTAGTTATAGACCAGCATCTCACAACATATTCTAAGATAAGCTCCAAATAAGTACTTGTCTTAGATATAAAGGGTAACATCATAAACAAATTAGGGGAAGAAGGACTAAATTATATGTCAGATCTGTGGTAGGGGAAGAGTTAATGACTAAACAAGCAAAAGAGAGAGTCACAGAAGGTAAAAAAGGATGATCTTGAGAGTATAAAATTAAGATGTTTTTGCACTAATAAAATTAATATAGCTAAAATGAGAAGAGAAGCATGTAAATGAGGGGAAAATGTTTACAGTAAGTTTCTCTGATAAAAATCTCATTTTTAAGACATATAGGAAACTGACTAAAATTTATACTAAGAGCCATTCCTCAACTAATGAATGGCTAAGGCATATGAACAGGGAGTTTTCAGAGGAAGAATTCCAAGCTATTAAAAGCCATATGAAACAGTGCTCTAACTTACTAGTTAGAGAAAAGCAAATCAAAACAATTCTGAGGTTCTCCCTCACACCCATCAAATTGATGAAGTTGACAAAAAAGGAAAATGATAGATGCTAGAAGGGCTATGGGAAGACATACATTGATGTACTGTTTATGGAGCTATGAATTGGTTAGGTGTTCTAGAAAATAATTTGGAACTGTGCCCAAAAAGCTGTTAAATAGTACTTGTTAGATATGGTGGGATGAGAGAGTGAAATTGACCCCTAGGTTTTGAACCTGAGTGACTGGGAGGGTGGTGGTACCCGACAGTAATAGAGAAGGTAGGAAGAGGGGAGAGTTTGAAGGGAGAGATAATGAATTCACTTTTGGACATGTTGAATTTAAATGTCTAGAGGACATGTAATATAAGATGTCCAATAGACAGTTGTAGATGTGAGACTGGAGGTCAGGAGAATGGTTAGGGCTGGATACATAGATCTGAGAATCATTTGAATAGAGATAACTGAATCAGCATGGGAGTTGATGAGATCACTAAGCAAAATAGAGAGAGTAGAGAACAGAGCCTTGGGAGACACCCATGGTTAGCAGGTGTAACCAGCAAAGGAGACTGAGATGTATTGATCAGAGGTAGGAGGAAACCAGGCATAAAAAAATGCCATGAAAACCTAGGGAGAGTATAGTATTAAGAAGAAGGTGACTGATAGTGTCAGTAGCTGCAGAGAACACGAGGAATGAGAAAAGTCCTTAAGTTTTAAAGAGAGAGAGAGAGTATTTAGGAAGGTGTTTTTAGTTGAATGGTGAAAATCAGAAGCCAGATTGTAGGGAATTAAGAAAAAAGTGAGAGGAATGAAACTGGAGGCACTTAATGTAGATCACCTTCTCAAGGAGTTTAGCCAGGAAAGGAAGGAGAGATTTAGGTAAATACTATCTGGGATGAAAGGATCAAGTGAGGAGTTTTTGAGGATGGGAGAGACATGGAAGGGCTCATAAACTGTTGGTATGCAGCCAGTAGGATAGAGAAAATTTGAAGATTAGTGAAAGACTAGGGATGGCAGGAGTAATCTGCTGCTCTTCAGTCTCTAGAGAAGAGAAGCTGGAATGGGATTGCTTATGTATGTAGAGGAGTTTGTCTTGGCAAGGAGAAGGGGCACTTCTTCATGTGAGTTAAAGATGATAGTGGAGGAAGGCATCTGAGTGATGTGAAATGAAGAAGAGGGTGGAAGAGATTGCCCTTGGTGAAAGGCCTCAATTTCTTCAGTGAAATATGACACAAGTTTTTCAGCTGAGGGGGTGGTGAGAGGTTTGAGGGGGGATAAAGAAGTCTGGAAAAGTTACTGTGGTGAGTGGGGTAGCGGATAGATTAGGGAAGTATAAAAAGATGACCTTGCTGCAGAGAGTCCATTTGAGATTATATAATGTAAATTTGTAATGTGCCTACTTAGCGTGATTTCATGATTTTTTTCCAGCTTCATTTAGCAGTACTTGAGTGGGAGCAAAGGTTGTGGATAATGGAAATACATTCTTCTAGGTCAAGTTTGTCATTATTAAATAATGATCAGTTTCATTTTTTGTTGTTTTTTTTTTATGTTGGTATAGAAGTGTTTATTGTTTTCCTGGTTTTGCTTATTTTACTTTGATTCAGTTCATATTATCTTTCCATGTTTTTTGTATTTATATTTATCATTTCTTATGACATAGTAATATTCCAATATGTTCATATATCATCCTTTATTTAGTCACTCTCCAATTTATAGGCATCTACTTTGTTTATTATGTATTTTGTTTTTACCAAAAGAGCTGCTATAAATATTTTGGATTGTATGCCTATCAGTGGGTTCTCAGGGTGAGAGGGCCTGGATATCTTAGTCACTTTATTAGAATAATTTCAAATTGATTTTCAGAATGGTTGAGCCATTTTACAGCTCCATAAACAGTGTATTAATGTGCAGATCCCCCCCCTTTTTTTTAAAGTATCAGTAATCTTCCACTTATGTATGGCTATGAGTCATGTAGTATCACAGTCTGTGAATTATTAGAGTTGCAGGACACCCACTGGGCAGTAGAGGAATGCATGGTAGATATGAATATGCTGCAGCCTATTGTCAGTAAAGAATTATGTTGAAGGGTGTTAGAGGATTTTTTGTTTTATTTATTTATTTTTGTAGACCTGCTTTTACATAGATATAAGCCAGGAGTTCCCAAACTTTTTAGTTTTAGGACCCCCTTACACTCTTAAAAATTAGTGAGGACTTCAAAGAATTCTTGTGTCTGTGGGTGTCCATCAATATTTATCTTATTAGAAATTAAAAAATAAAATTTAAAAATATTAATTCACTAAAAATAATAAACCTGTTTATAAGCATACATAACCAGTTTTAGTGAAAAATAACTATATTTTCCAAAACAAAAACAATTGAATGAGAAGAGTGGCATAATCGTACAGTTTTGCAAATTTTTTTAATGTATGACTTAATAGAAGACAACTGGCTTTTCATATCTGCTTCTGCATTTAATCTGTTTTGATAAGGTATATTGAAGTATTGAGGTATATGAAAAAAATCTGGCTTCATAGAGATTTGTAGTTGGAGAAGGGAACAATATTTTGTTATTAAAGCCTTTTCAGATAAATGTAGATATTTTTCTCTGATACTGCACTAAAAGTTGACAAGTGGTAGTTTCTTAATGGTTAGATGCAGTCTGCAATCTCAAATCATATCCATGAATTTATTGTAGTACTCTGTTTCAATAAAATCCTTTGGCCTATCTTGTACTTTGAATGGATCTTTTACAAATCATGCGTGATTTTATAATATCCCTTGGTCATTTTGAAAATATTAGTTCACTAAGTTCTGCCGATCTTAAAATAAAATGTTGACAGATTTCATTATATAATATAAAAAAAAAATTGTATTGTTAACATTACCACCAATCTCATCAGAAAAGTCTTTTAAGAATTGAGAAGCTGTTAAGCTTATGGTGGAGGATGCAAGTTTTCCAAAATTCTAATTTTCACTTGACAGCTTGAATTTTATCGTTGGCAACAAATACTAGTAGGAGATATTAAACCTCTATTCAGAGCTTCAATATGATAGAAAATGTGATAATTGCCATATGATGGTAGCACAACCAGGATATTGGTAAGTGCTGTGGTCATAGGTATAGCCAGCCCCCACCTCCCCCACCCCTAATATATAATGGTTCCCTTCCTTCTCTGACTTAAAAAACTTATTTCTTTTATCACATATTTATCTTGGCCTCTTGCCTTCTTTATCTACAGTGAACATGAATGAGGCTTATTATATGACTTTAGGTTTCTTTTTTTCCCCATGAAGAGCTTAGCAGTTATCACCTAAATGTAAACTGAAACCAAAATGATTTCCTTCTCAGAAGTGCTAGAAGAGACATAATTATATTAGCATATGTTTGGATAAGGAAAATCTTAGAAAAATGGCAGATTTCTTATTAAATTTTGCATATGAAATATTGCAGAATCATAGTACTATTTCTGACTTACTTAATTTATAAAAATAATACATTATATAGATGCAAAATAGTATTAGCATTTAAAGTTAAATTCTTTGAGTTCATTGTTAATAGAATAAGTTCTACTTCCAGACTTGTCCTAAAGAGCTGTGAAGGGCTCTGTTAATGACATGAGTAGTTACAAAATCATTATTTATATCTCCCATCCAATTAAAATAAACACTACTATGGAATATATTTAGAGGTTGATATCCTTTCTCTTCCCCAGTAAAAAGAAGTCTGTTTACTGATACAGAGCTACCAAGGTTTATTTCAAGCGAAATAAAGTAACTCTGGGGAATTGGTGGGAGGAGGGTTAGAAGAAAAGGACTTGTCCTGAAATAGTATCCTTACTTTGTAATGGTCACATGATTAGCCACGTCAGATAATTACTTTTCTTGTTGAATTGTTAAAAAACTAGATAAACCATAATTTAAGAATACCTTGAAAGACTAAACTGCTTCAATTGACAGTGCATTTTAAAAAAAATCTATAAGACAAAGGAAATAGAGGTAATAGCATGAAAATTTTTATTTCAAAGTAAAATTATAATACCAATTTATAATTATTTCTGTTTAAAGTGAATTTGCAGATAAGGGAAAGAAAAAAAAATTTATTAACAAATACAGTTCCTTGTCAGTTGACTTGCCTGGTCCTGTTAGTATTAATCATGTCCCTGTTCCACTATCTTGGCTTTAGTGGTTGAGTCTGTGTGGTGTGACTGCTTATGGTGAAAGACAACCCATCACACATGTCATGGTGAAGGTTATTTAGGTATTTTAGCTGCAGAACATTGGAGGGGCATTTTAATTTAAGTTGAGGGTCCTATCCTAATTTCTTTGGAAGTGGAGGTGAGCAATAGTGGAAAAGCTTGGTAGATGGAAAAGAGGACTGATTTTAGAGTAAGAAGATCTTTGTTGAAATCTTGCCCCTGCTATATATGTGACCTTGGGCAAGTCATTTAACCCTCTTAGGTTTCAGTTTCTTCATCTGTAAGATGAAGGAGTTGATGGCCCTTCTTCTGATTCTATGATTAGATGCTCCATAAAGTCTCTTCTAGCTATAAATCCTACTGATTCTTCTGTTGAATTAGCCTGTCTTAGGCATGGAGAATTCTGCAGTTAGCAGCAGAAATCTGTAGTCATAACATTGGGAGAAAACCAGTTTGTCTACTTCTGAGCAAAGGTACAAGAAAGTGCCCTCTACCTCTTCCAGGGGACTGGGGAAGTGAGGTCCCTAGTGGTGAGAGGTCCTGCTGCCTCCAGAAATAAAAGGTGGTGTCTTTTGTTAGCAGTTATCATCTGTTAGGGTTGCCTTCCCCCCACCCCTCTTGTACCCTAGCTTTTGTAACAGTAAGATTCAAAAGCTGAATTTAGTTGGACTAGTTGAAAAAAATAATCATCGTAATCAAATTGGAGCATTGTTGTCTGCTTTTGATGATGTTTTGAGTATCACACTAATCTACTTAACTGATTGTTCCTGTAGGTCTTAGTACCTTGTAAAGGAAGCCTACCAAGCAGCACACAGTCTACCTGTCAGTTTGACTCTTATGTCCTGAAACCAGTGGGAGAGAGTTTTCAGACCTTGAATGGGAAGGTACCCAATTTTTTCATAATTCAACCAGGGGACACTGGGAAGGGGAGGGGAGTTATGTGGGAGAGGAGACGCAGAGCAGGGTGACAGGAGAAACAAAGAGCGTTTTATTTCTTTATGCTTTTTTGAGTGAATGATGAAGCCCAATTCCTGAGTTGGAGGTAGTGGTAGTAGGTTGGGGAAGAGGGGTTGTGATGGTTTAGAGGGCTCTCTCAGTGGGGCTCCTGGGCCCAGTGAGGATAGTTTGTATGTTACTAGGGCTCACTACCACCAAGCAAGTATTGTAATAGTAGGCTTAGAACGGTCCTTAGCTCTATTCCCATGATGTTGTCCATCTTTGGCAACGAAGGGCTTTGCTGCTGGTGAATTTGTTCAGTGAAATATAGGCATATGTGACCTAGTGTTATTAACTGGTTTCATGACAGCATGATAGGCAGATAACACAACACAGGAGACAGTTTCATAGAAATTTAGTGAGCACTTGCTTTATGTGGCAACAGTGTTGGGTGCGAAGGGGATAGAAATATGAGCAAAACATATTCTTCACTTAAGATTGTGACTGAGAGATAGGGGACTTCTGAAGATGTGTACATATGTGTGTCACAGTGGAGAATGATGTTACAGTAGGGATTCAGTGACAATATTTTAACAATATTATTGCAGAACAACATTGATTGGAGCGGCTTTATGTGGCTATGCTTATGTTTTTACATGAACATATGTAAGTACTTTGAGAAATGTTAAAGATTGACTTGAATATGACTTGAGAAGTTGCAGCTCCATATCACTGAGAGCCCACTTTGCTTGGAAGAGAAAGGAGGGAACAGTGACCTAGGGGGAGAAGGTGGCCTGGGGCTAGGTATCAGCCTTGTAATTCTTTTCAGTCAAGCTATTGACCTAATGGGTAACTTAGGACACACATCTGTGTCTTTAGAAGGAGGCCTCTACCTCCTTGTCAAAACAGTCTTTAGTGAAGAATGTCTTGTTCATATTTCTGCCCCCTTGGTACCCAGCTTCATCACTGCATAAAGCCAGGGCTCACCAAATATTTTTGTGTGGTGAGTCAGTGTTTCTTTGTATCTCTCATTTCTAGCCAGCTCACTAGGAATAGCATGGATTTCTACTGGACATAATTGTGTCCAATTACTCCTGAGTTTGTGTAAGGGTTATATTCTTAGGTTTCAACCTTAGGTCAAGAAAGTTGTTATTCTTTGTTTCTGATCTTCCTTTTTAGTATTCCTTGTTCCTGAGGAAGAACACACTCCCCTTCATCCTCTCCTTTCTTGTAAGACCTTTCTCTGAGTTGGCTTCTGAGATTTTGGTGGCTGATAAGTTTGGGGTAGCTCCCAGCCTAGTAGTATCCATGTTTTCATAGGGAATTTCTAGGAACCAAAGAAACCTTTAAGACCCAAATGAATGATCCTAGCGGTGGAATTTTTGTCACTGTGACCAGCTGATTGTAGAGAGATTTTGGAAGGGAAGAACTTGTCTCAAGACCTCATACAAACCCATCTCCATGTAAGGTGCAGGTCCTATTCTTAAGACCCCACCTCAGGGGTTGAATCATTATAAAATTCTTTCTTTTGATCAGGAAGAGTTCTGAAGAAAGCCTTGTGCATCTTTTCCTGGAAGTGACCATGCTTTTGGTATGGATCATAGGATTATAGATTTAGAGCTGTGGGACCTTAGAGGCCATCTCAGCCTACCCCCTACACATAAGGAAACTGGGGGTCCAGAGGAGTAAAGAGACTCACCCAAGGTCACCAAGGTAGTAAGTGTCAGGGGTCCTCTGACTTGGAATTCAGTGCTGTCTCTAATGTAACACATTGCCTTTCATGTACTGTTCTGCCACCTGGGTAAACAGGTGCTTAACATATATGTCATTGAGATCACAGATATTTCAAAACATGTATTGGGAAAGACTTGCTTCTTTTCATATAAATAAGCAGTTTGATATCATTGTTGTCAATAGTGCGGATAAATTAAAGACCTTGAATGAGCACATAGAAATTGACTGATCTCCTAAGGAAATTAGACATCTTATTTACTGATCACCTTTTCAGAAAAAAGAAAGCTTGCCGTAAGGAAAGTTGGTACCTATACAATGTGGATAGAGATATATGCAGGGTTGTCAGTTTTGTTTGGAACAAGGTATTGATCAGTTATCTCATTCAAATAGAATCAGTCTGTTTTTTAGCCTTTACTTTGTTTTTCTAAAAGGTAAAGGTTTTTTTCTACCTTTGGTAAATAGCTTAGCCTTCTCTCCCACCTCTCATTAAAAAAGAAAATGTCATAACTGCAGTGCGATCTTTGTATAGAAGGAAAGAGGGTTGGGAACTTTTTGTTATACAAGTAAGAGAAAAAGTGTAACCTGTCATATTCAAACCTGTATGGAGAAGAGGTACAATGTTGGCTTTTTAAAGTGAGGCATTGGCATGGGGTGATGGGAAGAATATTAGGTGGCGGTTGTGTGATTGATTACTATTTTCTAATTTCAGGAGATTTTTATACAAGGAAACAGAATTAAATTAGGAGCTGGTTTTGCCTATCCCCTCTCAGTGCCTGTTCTCTTTGAAGAAACTTTCTACAATGAAAAAGAAGAAAGTTTTAGTATACTGTGTATAGCTCATCCATTGGAGAAAAAAGAGAGCACAGGTATTTTTAGAGAAAACTTTCTAATTGTATGTTTTGTTTAAAAATTATTTATGTATGTAAAACAGTGATTGTATCAAATTGTATTTAAGTAAAAGGTCAAATCTTCCAAGGGTGGTGTAGTGGAAAGAGCACTGGACCAGGAGTCAGGAGATCTGGGTTCATGTCCTTCATTTAGCCATTAAGTAATCATGTGACTGTGGGCAAGCCACTGTACTTTTCTTAAGTCTCAGTTACCCTCATCTGGAAAGTGTATTTAACGGTACCTTACTGACAAGAGTTGTGATGCTCATGTGAGATTATTCATAAACAAAACTGTTTTGAAACTTGTAAAATGTTAACTGTTTGATGATATTATTTTTTAAACTATAAAAATAATTTCACAGTATCATATAATCCCATTTGAAAAATTTACAGACATTTCTTTTAAAAAAAAAAACAAAACAGTGTGGGGCAGGTAGGTCGAGCAGTAGATAGAGCACCGGCCCTGAAGTCAGGAGGATCTGAGTTCGAATCCGGCCTCAGACCAAACACTTGACACTTACTAGCTGTGTGACACTGGGCAAGTCACTTAACCCCAATTGCCTTTAAAAAAAAATTGTATAGGAATAGTCAGGCTAACATCTGTTGGCTGGCATAATCTGTGGGTTTCATCTTTAAATCCTGTTCCTCAAGTGACAGTTTTTTTTGCCCCCCCCCTTTAAATCATTTGCTTCTGAGACCTTATTGTTTTAATGAATGTGTATGATTTTGATGTTTTGGAAAAAAGTTAGCTATTGATATTTAGACAGTGAGACAGTGTTTTATTTGAATGTTGCTATTACACTTTTCATTGTATTACCAGGTAACAGGGTAAGCCACAGTACAGGAATGCCTTCTCAGCTTTTAGGTGTTCATTCGGTGGTATAGTCTTGGGCTGGTGTTGTAGCTTTACTGGGCCAGTCTTTTGGATACCCCGTATAAAATTTGCTTTTAACATGGACCTTCATTGAGCCTACTGTTCTACCATCTAAAGAAGATCTTTCCCTTTTATACCAAGAAGTCCATTTCTTTCTTTTTCTTTTTTTTTTGGAGGCAGTTGGTTAAGTGACTTGCCTAAGGTCACACAGTTAGTAAATGTCTAAGGTCAAATTTGAACTCAGGTCCTCCTGACTCCAGGGCTGGTGCTCTGTCCACTCTATTACCTAGATGCCCCGAGGAGGTCCATTTCCAGGTTTGGAAATGAGTGAAGGGCCAGGAACCATTAGAGCCCTTGGTTATGCTTACCTCTTATTTTCTTTACAGAAGAATCTTCAACCTCATCAGATTCCTTTACTCTGAAAACAATTGAAGATGTAAGAGAATTTTTGGGGAGATACTCAGAGAGATTTGACAAAAACATTGCATCTTTCCACCGAACATTCAAAGATTATGAAAGAAAGAGCCTTCGTCATTACATAGTCAGTAGCTTGTAATTTTATGGAGTAGTAGTTTCAATTGTTTTTTCAATTCAGGAAAGTCATTATTTCTTTACTTTAAAATCTTATGGCTATTTTGGCCATTCAGGGAATATTTATCTTATTTTTTTTAATTCCAAGATGGCTTATATGTATTGATTTTAAAAAGTGACAGCTTATCTAGATACTTTTTACTTTTTTTTGCACAGGATTCAGTGAATGCACTTTATACTAAATGTCTCCAGCAGTTGTTAAGAGATTCTCATTTGGTAAGTAGAATGGTTTGTAGATACAGATATTTACTTGAAGTTTTACACAGTACAAATAAAGCTCTTTTTAACATAATTTTCTCAATGCCTAGAAAATGCTAGCCAAACAGGAGCTTCAGATGAATTTGATGAAACAGGCAGTTGAAGTAAGTGGCTAAGGTTGCAAGATGGAAAAATTGTATAGCCTATTAAAATATTATGTTTGCCATTGCATAATATGCTTCCTAAAAACACGATCTTATTAATTTTGCAGATATATATTCATCATGATATATATGATCTGATCTTTAAATATGTGGGAACTATTGAAGCAAGTGAGGTAGGTTTTAAATATGCTTCGGGAGAGAGATGGAAGTCATGTTCTGTATTTTTGAAGAAACTTAAACTTTTAAAAATTTATTGTTAGGATGCTGCCTTTAACAAAATTACAAGAAGTCTTCAAGACCTTCAGCAGAAAGATATTGGTGTTAAACCAGAATTCAGGTAAGAGTTACAGTATAACGAAACTGAGGTTTTGGTTGTTGCTTCTTCCTGAGAGATAGTTGTGGGTGGTTTTTGATTCCTGGGGGATAGAGAGGGATTCAAAAACAATTTTTCTGCTTCCTGTAATCCCCTTTAGAGAGGTTAGCAAGTGTAATATATTTTCTAGATTAATGTGGCATAGTTAGAGGCCCAGGGTTCATGTCCTACCTTCGACACTTGATAACTTGTGTAACTTTGGGCAATTTATTTCACCTCTCTGGACCTCAATTTTCTCACCTATAAAATGAAAGGGTTAAACTAGTTGACCTCTGAGGCCTTATTATAAACTCTAGATTTGTTATCCCCACTATTGTCAATTTCATTAGAAATAGGCATTTAATCCAGCTGCATTTTGCCACTGATTTGTCAAATTATCGTTTTGAATATGATTCTTTTGCTTTCTCTTCCATTACCTTTAAAAAGTCCATGAAGTCAGTAACTTGAGATGCTTATTTTGTGAAATGGTCAAGAATTAGTATGAACTTTCATCATCTGACCTAAATCGTGTCTCCAAATTACATTACAGCTTCAACATACCCCGTGCAAAGAGAGAACTGGGTCAGCTAAACAAATGTACCTCTCCACAACAGAAGTTGGTTTGTCTTCGAAAAGTGGTACAGTTAATTATGCAATCTCCTAGCCAAAGAGGTTTGTGTACAGGGAGGGAAAATGGGAATAGAATGTTCCTACAGTGTTGAAATTTAGAGAGTAATACAGTTAACGGAAGGATATAAAGAATTACATAGTCAGTTGATCACCTAACATTTATTAAGCACCTTATGTGTACCAGGCACTGTGCTTAGTACTGGGAATACAAAGAAAGGCAAAAACTAGTCCCTTCCCCCAAGGACCTCACAAAATAATGGGAAAGACCAGATGCGAACAACTTTGTACAGACAGGATACAGGATAAACTGGGGGTCGTGTCAGAGGAAAGGCACTAAGATTAAGGAGGACTGGGACAGAATTGTTGCAGAAGGTAGGACTTTAGGAAATCAACATTCCAGGCACGGGAGATAGCCAGTGGAAATGGTTGGAGTCTCTGGAGAGTCATGTTCAAGGAAAAGCAAGGAGGCATATGTCAGTGGTTCACAGAGAATGTGGAGAGGAGCAAGGTGTAAGAAGCCTGGAAAGGTAGGAAGAGACTGGGTTATGAACAGCTTTGAAAACTAAAAAGTGGGTTTCGTATTTGATTCTGGAGATGATTGAGAGCTGCTGGAGATTATTCAGTAATGAGGTGATATAGTCAGATCTGTGCTTTAGGAGGAAAAAAGGAAATTAAATCATGAGGAGATAGTTTGTTACAGTAGACTTAGTTCAAGAAGATTTAGATTCTAGTCCCAGCTCTACTGCCTACTTGCTGTGTAATTGTAGGTCATCTAAATTCTGTAGATTTCAATTTTCTCATTTACAAAATAGGATTAACTTCATAGGGTTGTCACAAGGCAAAACCAAGCCTAGTGTTTGGTACATCGTAGGTGTTTAAGAAATGCTTGTTGATTGATTGATTTACAGATGAGGTGCTAGGTTAGCATTCCATACTTTACCCCAAACTTTGCAAATGTTAAGGTAATTTATTATTATTACTAGTTATTATTATTAATAATGATGATGGTAAAGAAAATATCTGTTTCCAATGGAGACTTGATGGACATTTCCTGCTAATGAAATCTAGGTACAGGGAGATGTTTGTGACAGCCATAATGTAAAAGGCGCTGGTTTTAAAGATGAGGGCCCAGGAATAACGGCAGTGGTAGGAAGTTCTAGATACACTTTGAAAGAGAATCTTACGTGTTTCGTCTGCAACCACTCGTAGCAGATATTAATTTTCAACTAATTATGCTCTGGAAAATAACCAAGCTTATTGTCACTTTTATCAGGTTTTTAAAATATATGGGAATATGTGTAGCACATTAGAATCTCTAATTGATTATTCTTTTCAGATCTTAGAAGAATATACTTTTGATTAATAGCCATCATCCCACTAATAGCATAGCTATCTCCTTTCCCTCTTTGTTCTCCTTGCTGAAAAATACATATATTTACTTTTACATTCTATGTAAGTTATGTGAGAGTAAGCTGATGAGCCATATGTCCAGTTATGATACTTTTAAAAAGCTAGAAATAGTTAACTAGCACGTAGTTTTTAAAACATAAATGGTTTCAAATGGGGAAAATATATCTTTGTTAATAGCTTTAGGGAGCTGTGATGCTTAGTCCCTTGTTAGACTCCCATGGTCTCTTAGTTCCCTGAAAAAAAAATAATTATATCATATTAAAGGCCATTCAGTTTATTGTGTATGCAAAGTGTGGGTATTTTTTTTCCATTGAATCTGACTTCTAGTTTGGGGACAGTGACATTTTACTGTGCGATGTAATCATGTTGGGATGTGATTTTGGAGATAGGTAGAGAGAGATTTAACTATATCTTTGTTTTTTCTTGAAAATTTTTTCCTATAGTTAACATGGAGACCATGTGTGCTGATGATCTGCTGTCTGTCCTGCTTTATTTACTTGTGAAGACAGAGATACCAAATTGGTAAAAAATATTTTAAAGATGTTTTTAGCCTGCAACATTACAATGTGGTTTCCATTATCTAGACTCTCATGTTTTGAGTACCTACCTTTATAATGACTAGGTACTTGATCACTCTTCCAGATTGAGTAATAATTTCTTCAGGAAAGTTAAAAAAAATGTCAGTTTTGATATATCTCCTCTCATGTGTACTTTTTAGGAGAAGGACAGGATAGTAAATTTTTTGGGTAAGAAGCCTTCTTACAGTTATTTTTTTACATATGAAATACCTAGCATACAAGCAATCATTAGATAACCTGTATGTTGTATCTTTTTTACTGGTAGATTTTTCTAGACTTGTTGAATAAATGCCAACAATACTTGCACAGAGTTTTGTAATCTAGAACTAGTGATGGTTCTACTATGAGTTTATTATTTTCATTTTGAGCTGTTTATGTTAAGTGTATAATCCCTTCTCATTGGGCAGAGTAAGTACTGTTCTTTAATTCTATTGGATCAGTTTAAGATTAAGCACAGATGGAACTCAAATTGATCAGATTAACTGAACAATGCCATATCTACTGGTGATAGTCTTAGTCATCTTAGTTTTGGTACATCAGTTGGACTGACTATAGATTCTTTGAGTATGTGTCAATTGGGCATATATTATTATAACTTTTCTTTTTTTTTTTCCTTGTTAGGATGGCAAATTTGAGTTACATCAAAAACTTCAGATTTAGTAGTTCAACAAAAGATGAATTGAGTTACTGCCTGACTTCAATAGAGGCTGCAGTAGAGTATATTCGACAAGGAAATCTCTCTGAAAAGCCTTCTGTAAGAATTCAGTTTGATTATTCCACTTATGATGGTATAATCCATTTGGTTTTGAAGGATTGAAGGGAAGGGGTTCAAATGCCTCTTATAGAAGACTGGAGTTTCACTGCTTCTTGAGGAGGTGTGGGTGAAGGGAAGCTGAGCTTGAGCCTTCTGACACCAGTAAAAAAGCTTTGTTATTCACTTCAGTTTGCCTACTGAAAGACAAAATAAATTTTAAATTTTGGCTCAATTCACCTCTGAGCTAACAATCATGTCCAGCCTTGCCCCTTTCTATTCCTTCTGGGTCCATCGTGGAAGTGGACAGCTTAAAGGAAAGCTGGTAGTAAAGGTACCAGTCAGTGCTGCCATTCCAGGATAAGAGAAGCACACCCAGAGATTTTCTATAAAAAATAATTCACTTGTAAAATTGTATAAGGTTTATTATATTCTTGATATAATGGTCTAAATGGCAGTTTTATCTGCTTTTGATTTTATTAGTATCATGCTAAATCCTGATTTAACTAGGAGAGTTATACTCCTAATTAGTATTTTAATTCTATGTTTCAGATTACATAAAGAACACATGGATTCTTTATAATTTCTCAACATTTTTGATTTTTTTGTGGTTCTTTTCATTTATGTTGTTATAGTCATTTTGTGTTTTGTTTTCATGTTTCTTCTTACTTCACTCTGTATCATTTCATTTAAATCTTTCCATGTATCTCTGTATTCTTCGTGTTTGTTGTTTGTTACAGTACAGTAATATTCCATTACACTTATGTACTATAGTTTGTTTAGCTGTTTCCCAATTGATGGGCATCTACTTTGTTTCCATTTCTTGCTGTCAGAAAAAGTGCCACTGTAACTATTTTGGTGTATATAGGGACATTGTTTTTATCAGTGGCCCCCTTAGGGAATAAATCTAGTAATGGAATCTCTGGATCAAATGACATTTTAGTCATTTTATTTGCATATTCCAAATTTGCTTTCTAGAATGGTTGCACTGATTCATAGCTTCACCAACAATGCGTTAGCATGCCTACAACTCCTCTAGCATAGACTCTTTCTATCTTTTGTCATCTTTGGCAATTTACTGGGTATGAGATGAAACCTCAGGGTTGTTTTGATTTGCATTTCTCTTATTGGTGGTTTCATTTGGTTGTTAATAGTTTTCAGTTCTTTTGAGAACTGTTTATCTTTTGACTACTTGTCTCTTGGGGAATGGCTTTTGGTCATATACATATATATGCACATAGGTATATACATATAGATATAAATATACATATGTATAAGTGTGTGTATGTATATATATTATATGTATATACATACACACAGATGTATGTATATGTACCTATGTGTATATATACATACATCTGTTTATCTCCTATATGATACAGGCAGTTCTTACTTTATGTAAATTCGCATTATGCAATTTCGACTTTACATGAAGAATTCTGAAAGAAATCTGCATTCCAAAAAGACACTTTTGTTAAGTTTACTGTGCAGTACTGTGCTCTCTTCACTCCTGTCCCTTGGTTTGTCATTCTGGGGCATTCTATCCCCCCACCCCGCAAAAAAAACAAACAAACAACAAAGCAGACAAATGGATGTGTGTGAGGAGACTGCCGATATTGCCACTGCTCCTAGACTGGGGGCTTGGCTTGTGATCTCTGACTCCATTAGAGGAGACCTTTGCCCCATTCTGCCCATGTGTCTGTCTTCTCTCTGTCTGGGTGTTGTTTGTCTGTTCTTGGCCTCTGCGTGTCACCCAGCCTCTCCTATCTGCGTCCATGTCCAGCCCCCATGTGTCTGCCCTCATGTGTTCTTCCTCTTGGTTCTGGCCAGGCCCCCAGGTGGCTGGCATCTTCTTCCTCCTGCTCTTGCTTCTTTGTCCCTGACCCCAACTATCTTTGAGCCATGTGCCAGCCCTCCATGGGTACATGGCCTCCTTTCTGTCTTCCTCCCTCCCTTCTCTACATGCCCAGGCAACTTATGTAAAAAGTGCTTTACATAGAGGACTGAGGGAATGGTCCATTTGTATAAAGTAGGAACTATTTGTATACATATGTGTTCACATATGTATATATGCACATATGTATATGTACATGCGCATGTATCTGTATTATACACACACACACATACACACACATACACACACATCTGTCTGTGTGTATGTTTATATATCTTGAATACCAAACCCTTATCTGAGAAATTTGGTACAAAGATTTCTCCACCCACTTAATTGCTTTCCTTCTCGTCCTAAGTGCATTAATTTTGTTTGTGCAGTTTTGTGTTTTCAGTTTCATGTAATCAAAGTTATCCATTTTATTTTTTCTAATTGCCTCTAATTCTTCTTTGGTTAAGAATACATCACCTAAACCTAACCATGAGAATTATATGATTTGTTTCTAATTTTTTATTTAATTTTATCTACTTTAATATTAAGGTCATGTATCCATTTAGAATATATTATGGAATATGGTATAAGGTGTTTGGTTTAAGCCTAATTTCTGCCAGGCCGCTTTCTAGTTTTCCGTGCAGTTTTGTCAAATAAGGAGGTTTTTCCTAAGTCATTTAGGTTTTCTAGTTTATCAGAAGCTTGATTATTGAGTTCCATTGTTTCTGATTCTCCATGTCTATTCCATTGTTCTACCTTGATATTTTTTTTTTTTTTACCAGTTACAGGTGGTTTTGATGACTGTTGCTTTATAATACGATGTGACATCTGGAAGTGCTATACTCTTTTTATTCCTACTTACATATTAGAGGTTAAAAGAGTGAGATTAAAGTACTCGAAAAAACCAAATGAAACAATTAAAGCACCTCTAATTTTAAGAAAACAGCCTCTGTTAAAAAGCACAGAAACAACATACCTTAGCTCTGCGAAGCTCTTGGACGCTTATCTTGGGATAAGTGTTAGGGGGTGGCAGAAGATTGTAGTTTATTCCTGTCATTCAGACAGAACATATTTTGTTGCTTGAAAAAATAATTTCTGCCCTTTATGAGATGTAATTTGATGATTAGCAGGGAACAGTTGTAAGTAGTCTTCTCCTTACTTGTCTTCATACTTTCTCAGAAGAGACATCTTTTGTCTTGTTTATTGTTCTGTTTAAGTATAAAGGTCCAGTAGCGTCGATAAGTTTGTATCTGTCACCCAGGCAACCACCCCTCCCCGTGGTGTGAGGACAAAATTTTCTCTCTATATTATATTCTCTATATATTTTTGACCTGTCTCTGGCAGCATTCTTTGATATTAATTAATCTTATGTTGATTTAACAATTAAAATTAATAACTAATTAGATTAAATATCTTAAACATCTTTATAAACGAATTAAATATCCCCTAGAGTCTGTTAACTTTTAAAAAAAAATTTGTTTACTGTATTTGAATAGGATTGGTTCCCTTTCTAATGCTATGTATTTTATTTCATGCATTTGTTTTGTGAATTTATACATTACTCTGAGAAAGGGGCCATGAGCTTCACCAGATTGCCAAAGGGGTTCATGATTCAAGAAAAGGTTAAGAATCCCTATCCTAAATGCAGCCTGTCATAAATGAGAGAGAATAGAAAAGAACACATCAACTGTTTATCTTTTTCAGTTAGAAATTGTCAAGATTAAGTAATCTTTGCTATTATATTGTCTCTACTATGATATATATCTTGTTTGTAATTCATAGTGTTTGTCTTCTAGGAATCTGAGGGGTTTAGTGACAAGCTATCCCTTAGGCAGAGAATGAACTTACTATCCCAGATGAGTTCGACCCCTATTGATTGTTTGTTTAAGGTAAGACACCAATAGTTGTCTGTGGTTAAAGACAATGCTTTGTGGTTTGTGTTTTTAGAATCCATTATGATGACTCTTGTAACTTGGGATTATAAATTTGCTAGCTTGGTTTTTACTAAGGCATTTATTGTGTTCCTAGTATATGCTGTCAGTCAGTCTAAAAGCATTTATTAAGTGACTACTATGTGCTAGGCACTGTGCTGAGTGCAGGGGATTTGAAAAGAGGCAAAAGCAATCCTTGCTTTCAAGGAGCGCACTCCAGTGGGAGAGACAGTTTGCAGTCAGATATGTATAAACAAGCTATATGCAGGATAGATAGGAAATAGTTAAGAGAGGAAAGGCACTAAAATTAATAGATTGAGAAAGCCTTCCTATAGAAGATGGTATTTTAGTTCGAACTTGAAGGAAGTCAGGCAGGTCAATAAGCAGAGATGAGGAAGGAGAGCACTCTAGGCATGGAGGACAGTCAGAGAAAATGTCCGGGGTTGAGAGAGTGTTTTGTTCATGAAATAGCAAGGAGGCCAGTGTCACTGGATAGAAGTGTACATGGCAAGGGGAATAAGGTATAAGAACACTGCAGAGGTTGTGGAGGGGAGGGGTCCACTCTAGATCGTGAGGGACTTTGAACACCAAGAAAAGGTTTTGTATTTGATCCTGGAGGTGATAGGGAGCTACTGGAGTTTGTTGAGTAGGAGAGTGACATGGTTGGACCTATGATTTAGGAAAATCTCTTTGATGGCTAGATGGAAGATGGATTGGAGTGGAGAGAAACTTGAGACAGGCAGACTCACCAGTAGGCTACTTCAGTAATCCAAGTGTGAGTTGATGAGGGCCTGTACCAGAGTGGTGGCAGTGTCAGAGGAAAGAAGGAGACATATTCAAGATACGTTGCAGAGGTAAAATTGATAGGCCTTGGCAACAATTTGGGTATTGGGTTTGAGAGACAGTGAAGAGTCAGGGATGATATCTAGATTGTGAGACAGTGGTACCCTGTGGGAATATAGCAGGGAGAGGAGGTTTGGGGGAAAGATAATGCTAAAATCTGTTGGGGGATAAAACTTTGAAGATAGGGAATGGCTATTTTCTCAGTACAAGTACATTAATTTAGTATTCAGTTTAATTTCTCTCCCTCCCAACCCTCTGTCACCTAAGCCAATTAAGTAGTTTAAAAACTTTGAAAAAAGAGCTTTACAACCTGAAAAATTGAAACCAAGCAATATTAAAATAGATTTCACTATTTGTTTGACAGCATTTTATTATGTATCCTATTTTCTGGATTTATTGTAGCACATTGCTTCAGGTAACCAGGAAGAAGTAGAAAAACTTTTGTGTCAGGATGACCATGATAAAGACACCATTCAAAAAATGTGCCATCCTCTCTGCTTCTGCGACAACTGTGAGAAATTGGTCTCCGGGTAAGAGGGTCCTTGGGGATATAACACACTGCTTGGGAACATTTATGTTGAAAACATTATGAGTTGGTATAGTGGAAAGAACAGTTAAGTTTTAATATTGGCCCTACCACTTATTAGTCATGTTACCTTAGGCAATCTTACGACTTTGAAGAAATAATTTAAGTTTTTTAAACTTCACGTGTAAAATGGGGGTAATACCACCTATCTTTTACATCCCACAGGGTCATTTTACTAGCAAGATAGATACAGAGAACCTGAAATGAGACAGTGTACGTGAAAACTTTTGTAGACTTTTAACATGTTATGCAAATATAAAAAAATTAATTGCTTTTCTTGACTTTTATTGGGGGGAAAAACCTGCCTGCATAATCATAGGGTATATCATTTTGGTGTTAGAGCAAGTTTTTTTCAGGCATTTTCTGGAACGGAAGCAACTTCATCTTTAGCTTTTTCCATTTCCCATCACTCTTTTTCTTGTGACAGCACACTTGATAGAGATGCTGCTGCTTCCTTGAAGCAATATGTAATGTACAAAGTTGATGTCCTTCAGTAGGGCAGCAGTATGTAAATATAATGGAATATCATGCAGTAAGAAATAGCAAATATGAGGAATTCAGAAAAACATAGGAAGATATTATTTTATACAGAGTAAAGTAAGTAGAACCAAGAAATCAAAATACACAATTACTCCATTGATATAAACAAGAAAAAGTTAAATGACATTGAATATTGTGTAATTCTGATGACTAATCTTGAACCTGTAGAAGAGGTGAAGAAATGCTTCTCCTTTCTTTTGTTGGAGAGTTTGAAGACTGTGCTCGATAGGATTGGCCGGTTGGTTTTGCTTAACTTTCTTTTTTTTGTGTTTCAAGAAATGGCTGACTTTGTGGGGAAGGAATAGATATGGAAAAGACTGATGTTAAAGGAATCAGTAAAACTTTTTTAAGAATGGCATGTCATACTATAAGGTGTTCTGGACTTGGAATTAGGAAATCGTAGGCTCATATACTTGCTCTGACACTTCCTGACTTTGTGTGATGATTAGCAAACTCATAGGACTCGGCATAATTTTCCTTTAGGAGTTCATTTATGGTTTGTCATTTTCTTTGAGATTGGGTTGTTTAAGTTGTCTATTCTTTGTTCTGTTCTTTGTTTTGTTTTGTTCTTGGCATTTTATATTTTTGTAAATACCCAGACATTTCACTTAAGTTGTAAGTTTTATTGGTATCTAGTGGAACAAAATAATTTCTTTTAATTTCCTTCATTTCTTCTTAATTTGTTGTGCATTTTTTTTTCCATTTTTAATACTGGTAACTTGATTTTCTTCTTTTAAAAATAAGAATAATGGTTTTTTAAATTTAAAAAATGTATTAATCTCTTTGATTTTCAGATTTCTCTTTTGGTATTTAATTGACTTTTTAAAGAATTTGTTGGTTTTCTATTTTTTAAGTTAGATGTTTAACTGATCTGGGCTTTCTATTGTTGATGAAAGATTTTTAGAAATTAAATTTTTTTCTCGCAGGACTGCTTTGGTTGTATCTCATATATTTGGTATATCTGTTGTTTTTATGATTTGTTCTTTGACCCACTAATTCTTTAGGATTAAGTTATTTAGTGTCCAATTAATTTTTTTTTAATTTTATTTTTTTGCTTTTTATCCTTTTTGGTGAGGCAGTTGGGGTTAAGTAACTTGTCCAGGGTCACACAGCTAGTAAGTATCAAGTGTCTGAGGCTGGATTTGAACTCAGGTCCTCCTGACTCCAAGGCCAGAACTTTATCCACTGCACCACCTAGCTGCCTCTGTCCAATTAATTTTTAATCTTTTCTTCAGTGGCCCTTTGCTGATTATAATTTTTATTGTATTGTAATCAGTAGAAATGCATTTAATATATCTGCTTTTCATTATTGGTGAGTCAGTATTTATATCTATATATCTATATCTATATATATCTGATGGGTAGTCAGTGTTTATAAAAGTAGTATGTACTGTTGCAAAATATGTATGCTCATATCTTTTCCCATTCAGTAACTGCCTGAGATGCCACATATCTGATATAGTAAAAATATTTAACCCCTTAATGTTTTCCTTTGTTTTTGGTTAGATTTTTGTAGGTCTGAAAGGGGTAATGAAGGCCCCCATTAATATAGTTTTGAAATTAGGAATTTTTTTTTTTAAGGCAATTGGGGTTAAGTGACTTGCCCAGGGTCACACAGCTAGTGTCAAGTGTTTGGTCTGAGATCGGATTTGCATTAATATAGTTTTATTGTCTATTTATCTCTGTAAATAATTTAATTTTTAATTATTTAGATACTGTGTAAAGATTTGGTGCATACATGTCAAGTGTTAACAGGATTTTTACTGAGCCTGTCTCTAACCTGAGAATGCTCGGAGCTGAACAAAGCAGGCCTAGAGATGGGAGTGCCAGTAATCAAATAGTTTAATTAATCAATTTCAGAGTGAGGAATGTTCTCCTTAGCTGAAGTGAAAGTACAGGTTATATACTTAAATCACAAGTGGGGAAGGAGGGGGGAAGATGGATTGCAAAACAATCATTTAGTGGTTTCCCACGAGAAACCTACTAAGTCTCACAATACAACAGTTCTGGAGTCAAGTCTTTGGGGGTTGTGATCACCTTCCCTAAAGTACAGAACCAGAGTTCTGTGACGGAAACAGGTTCTACAGTCTTTGCTTCCCTTCACTTCAGGTACATAGGCAGAAGGATGCCAGTGATTGGGAGCCTTGTCAAAGTTTTGATTAATCAGTTTAAGCTGCATTGTAAGCTCTGACTCACAAGCTGGAAAAGGCAGCTCTTGAGAAAACTAAATTGTTAGTATATTCATTACATATATATTGATTAATATGAAAATTTTAAATTCCTTTCTCACAAGTATTGATATTAATTCATTGTTTCTGGTGCTTTTAAGGATAATGTAGTTTCCTTTTTATCTTTTAAAAGATACTCTTTTTCTGAGTGTCTAGACTTACCTACTTTTTTGCCCTTTTTTTTGTCTGACATAATGATTGCTACCCCTTCTAGCCACTTGCTCTAATTGTGTGAATCCTTGTGTTTTCTTGTGTGTTTCTTATAAACAAATTGTTGATTTCTGCTATCTCATCCATTCTGCTATACTCTTCCATTTTATGGGTAAGTTCATTGCCTTCATGTTCTGTTATTATTGTTAACTATTTTCCTCCATCCTATTTTCTAATGCTTTTTCCTTTCTTTGCTTCCTGCTTCCCTTTACAAAAAAGAAGAGGATAGTGAGTCAGGAGTGTGGACAGTACTAGTGATCTATACCTGCTGCAAACTATTTCTGCTCTTTTCCCTTTCCCCAGACATAGGACACAAATTATTACTTTTTTTGCCTTTAAACTTCTTCACAATTTGCCCTGTGATTCATTTTGTTTTGTTTATGATTAATCCCTTACTTCTGTTCTCTGCCTGCATCTCTCATTTCTCTGTAAATCAAATTATTTGTGTGTTCTCTCCTCCTTGACTGCCTCATATAAAAGCTAAGTTTAAGTGATATCCATTCTTCTCACGCCTCTGTCTTCTCTTTTTTATTTTTTCTTTAACATTATCAAAATGTAGCTAAATGACTACAGGCTCCTTTGTTATATTTAACTCTCTGTGATCCTTGATAACACTGGGGTTCTAAAGTGACACTTGTTTCTTCTCCCCATTTAAGAATGTGAATACTTCATCCTTATGTAGTTCCTTCCACTTGGATCAAACATATTTACTTTTTTTTTGTTTCTCTCAATTCCTGTGTTAGTAGTATTTCAGTGTTTCTACTTAGCTCTCACCATTCGTCAGGATTGCTTAGAAGTCAGTCCTATGTTTCGTTAAAGGGCCACTTCTGGGGAAAATATTCAATTTTGCTGGGTAAGTTATTCTTGATTGTAAGATTATATTTTCTGCCTTTTGGAATATCATATTCCAAGTTCTCCCCTTCTTTATAGTTGCCAATCCTTGTGTGATCCTGATTATGGTTCCTTGGAACTTGTACTCTTTCTTTCTGGATGTTTTCTGTATTTTTTCTTTGACTTGGAAGTCTTTGACTTTCCTGGGAATTTTTTTGGAGGTTCCTTTCAGGAGGTAATTAGTATATTATTTTCATCTTTACTTTGTGGTTAGGTTGGCATAGGTCTAGAAAGTTTTCATTTATGATTTTCTGAAATAAAATGTCCAGAATTTTTTTTTTATTATTATGGTTTTATGGGCATCCATTGATTTTCCAGGTCAGTTGTTTGTGTTATCAGATATCTTACATTTTCTTCTTTTTTTTCAGTCTTTTGATTTTATTCTACTATTTCTTGCTCTCTAATGGAGTCATTCATTTCTGTTAGGTCTGTTCCAATATACGTGGAGCCTATCATTTGGGTAAGGTTTACTAATTCTGTTCCAGTCTATTTGCTTCCAATTCTTTACTCAAGAGCTTCATTTTTTATTTTTTATTTCAGTGCTTTTATTTTTATCTCTTGCTTCATTTCCCCACCCAGTAGGTATTCATGTAGTCCTGTTGGAAAAATCAAAATTTTTTTTTTAGTTTCTTCTTATAGTTATTCCAGAATTACTTTTTGTGAGATCTCTAGAATTTAAACATTTGATAACTGGTTGGTGTTGTTTTTGGGTTACTCATCACTTCAGCTTTAGTTCTTGAATTGGGGCTTTTGTGCTAGGGTGTGTTCTCTCCCCCATTGCTTTTGGGTAGTGTGTCAGCCTTGTTTGATCTTGCCCCTAGTTCCCTAGGTTTCTATGAAGACCTTCTGTGGGGGTTAAGCCTCTGTGGATCTTTGAAGTTCAGAGTGCTCTATCTTGATGGCCCTATGTGGCATGTCAAGACAAGGTAATAGAGACTTTGGACCACAGGTATATCTAAGTCATGTTCTCACTGGTTACTTCCTTGCCCTCTATTAATGTTCCCAAGAGCCCTCACTGTGGGTTAACAACCACCCTAGTCTTTTCTTAGGGAAGAGCCCTATAGTCTACATGTGTCTCTGTGTTGGGATGCTCATATCCCATTGGAAGCAGGGTTCAGTGTGAAAACCAAGAAGAAAAATGATCTGAATAGAGAGGAATCATGACCTGTGACAGGAAGGTCAGCAAGCCCGTTATTAGGAGCCTACTTGGAGGGTGGAAGAATGTTCTACAGAGGAGAAAAAAAAAGATGAAAAACCATTGCATACTTGGAATTAAGAAACAAATTTGAGGCTCTTCCTGAAGATGAAGATGATGGACAGCCTGAAGAGGGAGTGGCTGCTTGTTTTCCAAGTAAAGACAAAATAGATCCAAATGTGCTTTGAAATGAGAGATCATCCAAGAAGAGCCAGAAAAAGAGGAAGCTACAAGACATGAATAGTAGTAGTTTGTGGCTTCCTGCTGAAGGTAATGAAGAAGCTGTTTATCAGCCTAACAATGACAATAGAAATTTGTAATTTTCCTGTTCATGCTTGTAAGACCTGACAATCTCCTTAAGATTCATGAAAACAGAGAACTATTACCCACTCTTGCTGATTGAGATGGTTTCAGATGGTATTGTCAAAAGGAACACTAGAAAGCATTGCCAAAGGTTTTAAATCCTTGAGAATGAAGACCTTAGGGGCACTTGGGTGCTTTTATCCCCATTGCTAAATAGAGACCAAGGATTCTGATTTAGAAAGTGAACAACTGGTTAAGATGGTGTCTAAGAATGGAATTTGAATTTTTGAACCAGGGTTTAAAATATAGGAGTGACATCCTCTTGAACAAGTTTAGAATACACATAACAAAGAATGTAAGAATATGTTTGCCAGTGTCTTTCAAGTCTCATGCAGAAGGCTTAAACTGAAAGAAGAAGAGAAATAAGGACACCTAAAATTCAGAGGTAACATAATCCAAGAAAGGAGCCAGTAATAAAACCTGAGACCTCCACTATTAACAAACAAATGCACTAAATATGATTGACAAGCAAGATGAACTAGAGATTCTATAAAAGGAAGCAACTCTGATTTTAAAGATATGACTAAGGCTTTATAAGATGAAACGTGTGACTAGAATGTAGCTTTGGAAAGGTACAAGACAGGAAAGGGAACTGTGATAGGCTAGGCTTGACTTAGAAGGGGCTGATGGTTTAGGTTTGAAATTTGAATGAAATGAGACACTTTCAGAAAATTTAATAGTGAACACAGGGAAGTTTAGGAGGCAGAGTCAAGATAGTGTTTGAAACAAGTAAGTGAGCTTTCTCCCTAGCTCTCCTCAAGATCCTTCAAGCCGATCTAGAAAATGCATGTGAGTACTGATCAGAAAATCCAAGAAAAAATTCCAGTGAGTCATTTTTCCAGCTCATGTTGTCATAAGGAGATACACAGAGACATCTCTGGACAGTAAAGGCAGGGTCTAACCAGGAGTGGCTATACAGAGCATTCATTCCAACCCAGGGAGAGGCTGTACACCAAGACAAGAGATTCCAGATCTAGCTTAGAGGGGTCTAAATTTGTATAGGGTGCAAAAACCAGTGCTGACTGGGAGCCCTGTCACTCACTATTCAGTTCTGGGTCATAGATACAGAGTAGACTTCACTTAGGGTGGAGTCCCAGATAAGGAGTAGTTTTGGGTCCTGTCCTATATACCAAGCAAGGAGGAAGTTCAGAAACAAATAGCAGCTGTATGACTTGGTCCCCTGCAGCAGAGTGAGGATTCTTAGGTCTGTCATCTAGCCCAGTTTGAAGTTGGCAGAAGAATAACTAGGGTAGGAATCCTGACCTAGACCAAAGAGAAACCAACATTTCTGTCCCTCTGAACCAGCAGAGTTTTCTGGCTAACTGATAGTAGCCAAGTCTAGCAGCAATTTACTAAAACTCAAACTGAGGCAAACTCATAGCCTTGATGCTCAGACTGAAATACAGGTCAGAAACTTGCAGAGATCAGATGGCGGAGTAGGGGGCAGAGTGATCAGACTTTGCCCTGTATCAGACTACCTTGGCAATACTGAAAGCTTGCAGATCTCCAGCCTGTGCTGTCCCTGAGATCTTCGAATAACAACACTCAATATCCCCCAAAAGAAGCAACAAAACCAGCATAAAGTCTGAAGTCAGAAAATAAGCTGAAAGAATGGGCAAACAGAAATCTCACCATAAAAAGCTATTTAGCAACAGAGATGCTCAGGACATGAATTCATAAGAAGAGAATAACTCCAAAATATTTATAAGCAAAGCTTCAAAGGAAAACACAGCTTAGGCACAAATTCAACTAGAATTCCTAGAAGAAATGAAGCAAGCATTTAGAAAAAAATTTTTTTAATCAATGAAATGAGAGTGTTAGAGGACAAAATTGGAAAAGAAATGAGAGCTATAGAAGAAAGAATTGGAAAGGGCAGGGAGGAAATAAGCATCTACATCAGACCTCCTATGTTCCAGGAACTGTGCTAAGCGTCTTACAGATATTATCTCATTTGATCATTTTAACAATCCTGTGAGATAGGTGCTGTTATTATCCTTATTTTATAGTTGAGGAAACTGAGGCAATCAGAGGTTAAATGATTTGCCCAGGGTCCCATAGCAAGTTAGTGTCTAAGGTCTTCCTGACTCCAGGCCCAGCACCCAATTCATTGTGCCACCTGGCTGCCTCAGCTAGTAATTAACAGCTTGGCAGAAGATGTACAAAACTTTGCCCAAATAAACTCCATGAAAATTAGAATGAAGCCAATGACTTCACGAGACAACAAGAAAAACTAAAACAAAGAAAGAAGACTTTAAAAAAGAAGGAAATATAAGATATAGCAAAAACCACCAATCTGGATAACAAGTTGAGAAGAAAAAATTTAAGAATCATTAGACTACCTGAATGTTATGACCGAAAAAAGAGCTCAGACATTATATTTCAAGAAATCTTGAAGGAAAATTCCCCTAGCTTTCTTAGAACCAGAGAGTGAGGTGGAAATACAAAGAATTTGCTGACTCTTGAAAGAAACTCCAAAATGAAAAATTCCAGGAACATTATAGCTAAAATCCAGACCACTTTGGGAACACTTGAAAGCTTCCAGGTCAAAAATACTGCAAAGCAATCAGAAAGAAAGAATTCAGGTATTGAGGAGCCGCAGTCAGAGTCACAACCATGAATAGAAAGGAACAGAGAAGCTGGAGTATAATATTCTAGAAGGTAAGGGGTATAGATTATCCTCAAGAATAATTTATTCAGCAATATGGAGCCTATAATCCTATAGGCAGAAAATAAACATTTAATGAATTAGGTGACTTCAGAGCATTCCTGATGAAAAGATGTGAGTTGCATAGAAACTTTAAAGTGCTAACACAGGAATTAAGAGAAGCAGTAAAAAGAGAAACATGGGTGGACAATCATAAGGGACTAAGTAGTGATAAACCATTTACATTTTAATATAAGGAAATGATACATGTGTCTGAACTCTGTCATCATTGTGGGTGGGAGGAGGAGTCTCATTAGTCAGAAGACTTGAGAGTGCTTCCATTTTGTTCTGATAATATGAAGAGAAGAATGGAAAGTGGGGGGGAGAGGAATATGTGGAGAGGAAGGAGGAGAAGTAGGTGGGAAACATTATCTTTCATCGTTGGAGTACACAAGTAGATTCTCATTTGATTTTCGTTCTCATCTCACAAACAAGTGGAGAAGTACATTTCATTTCATTCACCCAAGTTTCAAATCTAGTATCATCCTCACCTCTGCCTCACTTAAATCTAATTCATGCGCAAGTAAAGACATCACCTTTGTGATGTCATTGATCACCTTTGAGAACCACCCATGAATGGCAACAATAACGTTTTTGACTCTTCAGTCTCATCCCCTGCCCCTACCCTACCCCTGTCCAATCAATGGTCAAGTCTTTTTGTTTCTGCCTTCATAGCATTTCTCATATATAACCCCTTCTTTGACACTCCAATCACTATCACCTTATGCATAGACTATTTCAGTAGCCTGCTAGGTGGTTTCCCTTGTCTTTTATTCCAATCTACATTCCACTCAACCATCAAACTGACTTTTCTAAGAAGCAGATTTGACTGTATCATTCCTATTTTCATTAAACTCCAGAGACTCCTTATTATCTCCAGGATTAAATCTAAACTCCTGTCCTTTTCAAACTCTTCAAAACTGGCTGCTTCCTACCTTTCCAGTTTTTTTAATCTTATTCCCTTCCATGTTCTCTGCCAACCAGCAGAGAGGCCTCCTCATACTTGTAGAAAATACTGTCTCCCAACTCTGGCCATTTTCACTGGCTATCTCCCATATCTGGAACACTCTTCATCTCTGCCTTCTAGCTTCCCTGGCATCCTTCAGGTTTCAGTTAAAGTTGCACCTTCTTCAAGAAGCCTGTTACAGTCCTCTTTAATCTTAGTACATTCCCTCCAAGACTGCCCTCAATTTATCCTGCACTTATCTTGTCTGATTATAGTTGTTTGTATATTATCTCCCCCATTAGGTTGTGAGATTCTTGAGAGCAGGGAATTTTTTTTTGACCTTTCTTTGTATCCCCAGTGCTTTTCACAGTGCCTGGCTCATAGTAGGTGATTAATAAATGTTATTTGACTGACTGACCCAGCAGAGAAACAGAGAGGAAAGGGTCAAAGGGAAAAGGGGGAATAAAAGGGAGGGTAGATTGATAGATTAATCCTAAGTAAAACAAACTCTTAAGGATATACAAAAATGTTTATATTTCTCTTTATTTTGGCAAAGAATTGGAAACTGAGGCGGTGCCCATCAAATGAGGAATGATTGAACAAGTTAAGATATATAAATGTGATGGAATACTGTTGTCATGTAAAAAATGATAAAGGGAATGGTTTCAGAAGAACCTGGAAAGAATTGGATGAACTGAGGAAAAGTGAAGTGAGCAGAACCAAGATGACAATATTCTAAAGACAAATAGCTTTGATTTTTAAAAAATTCAGTTTTATTTTTATTTTTAGGTTTGCATTCTTTTCCTTCCCATCTCAACCCTTTCCCCTATTGAGAAAGAAGGAAAAAGAAGACCTTGTTAAAAACATGTTTAATTGAGCAAAATAAATTTCTGCTTTGGTCATGTCCAAAAAAAAAAAAAAAAGTATCTCATTCACTCTGAGTCCATTAGCTCTCTATTAGGCAGCATGTTTTGTCATGAGTCCTCTGGAATTGCGGGTGGTTATTATGTTGTTATATGCTGTAAGTTGTCCTCCTGGTTCAGTTCACCTCATTCAGCATCAGTTCATACAAATCTTCTCAGGTATCTCAAATTGCCCCTTTCATCATTTCTAACAGTAAAACTAGTATTGCATTGCAATCATGTACTATAACTTGTTCAGCCGTTCCGAAGTTGTCCAACACTCCCTCAGTTTCCACTTCTTTGCCACCATAAAAAGTGCTGCTATAAGTAATTTTGTACATGCTTGTCCTTCTTCTTTGCTCTCTTTATGGGCATAGACCTAGTAGAGGTACCACTGTGTCAAAGGATATGCAGAGTTTAATAACTTTTGGGGCATAATTTCACATTGCTTTGCAGAATGGCTAGACCAGTTCACAGTTCCACCAACAGTGCATTAATGTGCTTGTTTTCCCACAACTCCTCTAGCATTTGCCAATTTCCTCTTTTTCTGGTCAGCTTTGCCAATCTGATGTGTGTGAGGTAGAACTTCACAGTTGTTTTAATGAAATTCATAAAGGATAAATGTAATGCCTAGTATTTAGGCTAAAAAACTAACACCCAAGAGGTGTGGCTAGTTATCAGTTAGCCTGAAAAAGATCTGAGGGCTTTAGTGAACTGTAAACTTAATATGCATCAACAATGTGATAGAGGAAAGAGAGCTAATATAATCATAACTTGAATTAAGAGAAACACAGATAGATTTTTGGAATAAGGAGGGAAGTCTTGCCTTGGAAAGACCCCATCTGGAATATTGACTTTGGTTCTGGGTGCCACATTTTAGGAAGGATATTGATAAACTGAGGAGTACTCAGAAGAAGGCAACCAGGGTGGTAAAGGATCTTATGTTCATGAAGTCTGGAAATCACTTTAAGGAACTTGGAGAAGAGAAGACTGTTTCTCTTTTGAAGTGTTTGAAGGGCTGCATTTAGAAGGGGGATTAGACTTGTTCTGCCTGATTCCAGAAAGCAAGAGGAGGCTTTGGTCTTAACATAGGACAGTGATTCCTCCCCTTTCGAGCTGCTCCTCTTTGGAGACGGTTGCTCTGGAGGGAGTGGGTCCCTTTTCTTGGGAGGCATTTGAGCAGAGACTCTGCAGCAGGGGTTCTTTTTTGAGTGTAGATTAGATTAGGTGCTGATGAGTCTCTTTCAGCCTTGAGACTCTATGATTGTAGGCTTTATACTATGGTGATATCACTGAATAAAATTCACTTGGACTGGGAAATTGCAGATTGACTCAGAAGAATTTTACCTGATGTGTCATTTGTTTTACTGTTTTTCTTCTCTTCACTTCTGGTATGTAGGAGACTGAACGACCCTTCAGTTGTCACCCCATTTTCCAGAGATGACAGGGGTTACACGCCACTGCACGTAGCTGCTGTTTGTGGTAGGTAGCCTTGTGCCTTCTTCTTGGTAAGGTTAAGTGAATTCATTGATGGGGGAGGGAAGAGGTTGTCTATTTTCCAGCCCAGTGCTATTCATCTGAAAGCAGCCAAATCCTCTTTTAAAAATGCTGAATGCTTTGTCAGCTTACTCTTAGTTGCTTCAGCCTTGATGGCCCTGTCCAGCCTGAAGAGCAGGTTGAAAGCCTTCCTGTAAAGCCCACTTTCCAGTGCCATAATTAATGTTGTGCAAGCAGCAGCTCCATGCCTCCCCTTCCTTTCCCCCTTATTCTCCATTTTCTCTGCAAATTGAGTCAGATATATCTAGCTATTCTCATAGACTGAACAAGCAAACAACTACTCTTCTGCCCTTTATTGCCCTTGACTACTACTTGCTAAAGGCTATATACTTTTTATATTAACTCAAAGAAACTTATATTGCTTACATTTACATTACTTTATAAAACTTATTAACTCAAGGAAGTTTGAAGGAGGGGTTGCAATTTTGTCATCTTGAATAACTTAGAAGCTCTGACTCCTTTAAATATCAAAGCACTTACTCTATGTAAACTGAACCAAGTGTATGATAAAGAGGAAATAAAGTTGGGGTAGTTCCTATTTCAGTTTGGAAAATCTTTGCCTCCCTTTAACTTTCTTCCTCTCAGGAATGTAGCTTTTATCTGTTTTGAAGCACTTGTTGTATTCTCTCTAGGGCAAGCATCACTCATTGATCTGCTGGTTTCCAAAGGGGCTGTAGTGAATGCAACCGATTACCATGGGTCAACACCTCTTCATTTGGCTTGTCAGAAGGGTTATCAGAGTGTTACAGTAAGCAGTCTATTGTTTCACTAATGACTGGGTATGATTTAAACACAGAAAGAAAAAAGATACAGGCAAGAAGTCCATATTTGATTTTGCTGTTATGTCAGTGAGTTTTCCTTTTTTTTTTTTTTTTTTTTTTTTTTTGCTTTTTGGTTGGGCAATTGGGGTTAAATGACTTGCCCAAGGTCACACAGCTAGTGAGTGGTTTTTCCATAAGCTTCATTTCATTCATGATTGAGGTTTTACTTGCTGTCCTGCTGTATCACCTTCCTTATACTAATAAGGACAAGGAAAAGGCAGAGCTGTTACAGTGGCATGTACATAGTTCTGGGATTAGTGGTATAAATAGCTTGTCTTGGGTTTGGGATAATATGGAATTTATAAAACCAAGAGAATCCTTGACCTTTCATAATTTAAATAATTTAGGTTTGTATGTGTCATTTTGATTCATGATGGTACTTAAAAAATTACAATAATATGCCATTTGTACTTATACATTAATTTTCAGGTGCTTATTGTTGACTCTTTCCTTTTTAAGCTTCTGTTGTTACACTATAAGGCAAATGCAGATACTCAAGACAATAATGGCAACACAGCTCTCCATTTAGCCTGTACATATGGTCATGAAGATGTGAGTAGTTATTTTCTAATTAAGTAGACACCCTGATAGTATTATAATTAACAGTTATTTTGTTTTAAAAAGTGAAAATTTTTAACGTTGATTTTGTTTATCTGTCATTACTGCCTGCCTGTATTATTGCATTAGCTTCCTAAAATGTCTTTTTTTTTTTTTTTGCGACATAGTTGGGGTTAAGTGACTTGCCCAGAGTCACACAGCTAGTGAGTGTTATGTGCCTGAGGTTGGATTTGAACTCAGGTCTTCCTGACTCCAGGGCCGGTACTCTATTTGCTTTGCCACCTACCTGCCCCTTAAAATGTCTTTTCACCTTGACTCTCTTCACCCTGCTAGTTCATCTTTTATGCCAAAGACAGAATAGTCATCCTTCTATATAGATTGCCTCATGAATTCAACTTCTTAGTCTGGCATTCAAGGCCTCCTACAATCTGATACCACCTTGCCTTTCTAGTCTTGTCTCTTATTCCTCCTCTCTGTGCACTCTATACTCCTGCTATACTAAATTGTTCTTTTTCCCCAAAGCACAGCCAGAGTTGTCCCACTTGCATGTTCATGGTATTTCCTATGCTTGGAATACCCTTTCTTCCCCTTCCTTTTTTAAGGCACAGCTCAAATACTTTCTCCATGAAACCTTCTCTATTCTACCCCGTCTTTTCAGAAATAACTTCCCTCTCAGACTTCTCTAAACATTTCGCTTTGCTAATGTATTTTTTCATGTCATACTGAATATTATAGTCTGTTCATGTCTAATCCTCCTCATAGACTGTAAGTTCAATGAGAGCAGAACAGTGGCTTATATCTTCTAATCTTGTATCTTCTAATAGCCTTCTTTCCTAGATTATGGTACTTTGTGATTTGCAGGCACGAAACTATTTCCTAAAAGAAATCCAGCCTGCTCTCCTCCTCTTCTTCTTATTCTTCTGCCCCAGTATCGCTGCCCTTTGACAGTACCAGTACAGGATACATGTATTTATGTACTAACTTAATGACTCCACTGAGTTACTGCTACTCAGATGTCCATTTTGCATGTCACACCCTGATCAATAAGTGTTTTTCATCCTTTTTTCCTTTTACATTTTTTTTTCAATTTTTTGTTTTTCTTTTCAGTTTTAAAATCTCCTCCTCCCTCCACCCTTCCCCTACTTTTTGAAAAGGCAAGAAATGTGATATCCATTGTACATGTGAAATCATGCAAAATATTCCTACATTAGTCACAATGTGAAAAAAAACAAACAAGAAAATAAATATGCTTCAGTCTGTGCTCAAGAGTCCATCAGTTCTCTCTCTGAAGCCATATAGCATTTTTCATCATGAGTCGTTTTTAATTGGCATAGATCACTGTATTGATCATAGTAGCTAAGTCTTTCACAGTTAATTATCATTACAATATTGCTGTTACTATGTATAGTGTTCTCCTAGCTCTGCTCACTTTGTATCAGTTCATGTAAGTCTTCTCAAGTCTTTCTGAAACCACCTCCTTTGTAATTTCTTTCAGCATAATAGAATTCCATCACAATCCTATACCACAACTTGTTCAGCCATTCCCTCAGTTTCCAAATCTTTGCCACTACAAAAAGAACTACTATAAATATTTTTATACATATGAGTCCTTTTCCTTTTTCTTTGATCTCTTTAGCATGCAGATTGTTGGGTCAAAAGGTATACATCATTTTATAGCCCTTTGGGCACAGTTCCAAATTGTTCTCCAGAATGGTTGGACCACTTCACAGCAACACTGACAATGTTTTAATGTACCTATTTTTCCATATCCACTCCAGCATTCCTTATTATATTAGCCAATCTGATGGGTGTGAAGTGGTACCTCATAGTTATTTTAATTTGCATTTCTCTAATTATTAGTGATTTAGAGCATTTTTTCATATGACTGTTGATTGCTTTGATTTCTTCTTCTGAAAACTGCATCCTTTGGACATTTGTCAATTGAAGAATGGCTCTTATTTTTTATAAATTTGGCTCAGCTTTCTATATATTTGAGAAATGTCAATCTCCCCCCGGTTTCCTGCTTTCCTTCTAATTTTGGCTGCACTTGGTTTTGTTTGTGCAAAACCTTTTTAATTTAATGTAATTAAAATTATCCGGTGTGCTTCTCGTAATCTTCTCTGACTCTTGTTTGGTCATGAGCTCTTCCCTTATTCATAGATCTAATAGGTAATTTTTTCCAGTTCTCCTAATTTGATTATGATATTCTCTTTATGTCTAAATCGTGCACCTATTTTGAGCTTATCTTGGTATATGGTGTGAGATGTTGGTCTAGTTTTCTGCCAGGCTGCTTTCCAGTTTTCCTAGCAGTTTTTGTCAGATATTGAATTCTTGCCCCAGTAGCTGGGATCTTTGAGTTTATCAAACACTAGGTTACTGTGGTCATTTACTTCTTTATATATTGTGTACCTAATCTATTCCATTGATCAACCACTCTGTTTCTTATCTCATTCTCCTCTCCACCCCACCCCCAGTCCCATTGGTTAAACACATCTTAGAAATCTTAGAAATACAGATTTCTCCTAGGAAGCTTTGCCTTGTTTTAGGACTCAGTGGGATTAGTGGTATAAATATATTTTCCTGGGTTCAGGTTTGGATAACTTGGACTGCTTTGTCCCCAGAACACAAGGACTCTCCCACCTATGATACCAAAGGCAATTTTGACTCTAGGTGGCTTAAAGGACTTAGATTTTTCCCTGTCATCTTAATTTATATGCCCAGTTATTTTCAAGTGCTTAGATGTTGACTCTTTCCCTTTTAAGATGGCATTTCTGCTCTGAAAGGCAAGTGTGATGCATAAAGCATAAACCTTCCATATTATGTGCATGAAAAAGAAAATCTTACTTTGATAACCCAAAGTACTTTTAAATTTAACCCTGTATTTATTACTCTGTTATCTGATCACTGTATAGAGTTAAAACCTGTTTGTTGGCCTTACTAAGTAATGGAAGAATATAGAGAGTAGAAATTAAACTTAACATTTTTGCTTGATGCATAGCAAATGAAGTTATGGTTTCCCAATTTCTTTGCAGTGTGTGAAGGCTTTAGTCTACTATGATGTGCATTCTTGCAGACTAGATATTGGTAATGAAAAAGGAGACACACCTCTTCATATAGCTGCCCGCTGGGGCTATCAGGGCATCATAGAAGTATTGCTGCAAAATGGAGCCAGCACTGAGCACCAGAACCGAATGAAAGAAACACCACTGAAGTGTGCATTAAACTCCAAGGTAGCATTTTTTAACTTCTGCATTTGAGTCTTTATAATTTATTTCCACAGATTTATCTTTTGTATTCTTTCACAAATAATGCAGACATATTTGAGGAGAGAATTTGGCTCACAACTGCTTAGTTGCATTTGGATATTAATTATTAATGCATTTCACTTATTTGTATTTTCAATTTTCAAAGTACCTTTCTTAGTGGAGCATCAAGGGTTTTAAATAACCAGGTAAATTCTTTCTGCCCAAGGCATAGATGGAAATAAGAAAAAAGGAAAAAACACAGCTCGGAAGAGTCTTTACAAGGTAGAGTAGAAAGTAAGGGTGTGTGTAGCAAGTGCTCAGAGATTGATATCCTTTTTACTTAATTATCAATTCTTTATAGAGACTTTCTAGTTACCCTGTCATTTCTATAATCTGCTCTGAAATGGTCATACCATTGTTTAGATTTTTAGCATAAGTAGCTTTCACTCAAGTTTCTGTACATTTGTTGTTTGAATGTAACCTACTTTCTACTTCTAGCTATTAAATTAGCTTCATTTAAAATGTGGTTCTTTTATTCCAGTGAGCCTTTTCACTAATGTGAAAAGTACTACTATTATATTAACTTTATTCCTTGAATCACTCTCCAATCCTGAAACTTTTGGAAAACTAAATTCGTATCTTCTGACTCAGGTGCAGGAGTATTTCTAGCTATTGTTTTTTCCTTTTGTATTCTCTTCATATATTTGGTGTTTTGGGGAAGACCAAGATGGAGTGGTCCAGAAAGCTTCTCTGTGGTTTCTTCCATTTGCATTTCTGGAAATTGAGGTTTTTTTGTAATTTTCTAAGTTATGCTTGTCCATTTTACAGGTTTTTAGTCTTCCCCAAATTCCCCATTTAGGATTTTAGTTTGTAGACAGTAGTTCAGGGGTGGGGAACCTACGGTCTCTAGGCCACATGTGGCCCTCTAGGTCTTCAAGTGAGGTCCTTTGACTAAATCCAAACTTCACAGAACAAATCCCCTTAATAAAAAAATTTGTTCTTTAAAACTTGGACTCACATTTTATGCTGCAATCAGATTGGAGTTACATGATCCTGTTAATATTTCGGATGACTTTTTTGTTTCTTATTTCCCCTTCAGTATTTAAATTTTTTTTTTTTAAACTAGATTGTTTCTGTCATGGAAGCCAGTCACCTTGCTTTTGAAAGAGGGAAGAGATCTTTTGAGGTAATTATCTATATTGCCTTTTGCTAGTTTAATCTTTAACAAAAACATCACTTTTCTAGTGTTTAATGATAGGGGGCACTAAATCCTGTTGTCTTTTCTTTATTATAGTCCCCTGTTCGTTCTCCTTTATGTTTGGTGGACTCTATCAGTCAAGCTTCCTCAACCTCAAGCTTATCTTCAGCTTGTGTAGACCTCAGACAAGAAGAAATAAAAAATAATTATAAAGAGGTGAGGTTTTTTTTAGAAGGGTTGGTATTTGGCTGTTTAGGGCAGGACTCTGCAATTAGAGGCTTTCTTGTCTAGCAGAAGTAATATATTAAATGGAGTATGGTCCTGACGTTGCTGACAACCTGTATCTCAGAATAACATAGGAAGTGTACCTGTTTCTTTGGTATCATACATAATGTAAGCTCTGAGATGAGACCTGCAGTGTGGCATGTAGAGGTAAAAACATTTGTTTATAGTTAACTCTGTTATTTACTATGGGGATAATCTTCGTTGAACATTTAAATAAAGATTTCTTTTAGCTTATCCCCTAATTTAACACATAGCCTGTCACATAATAGGTTCTTATTAAGTGCTTGTCAGTTGGTTGCTAATTCTGAGCCATTTCTCACCTTTCTTCAACCTGGAGTATTAGGTTAAGCTAACATGATTAAGAATATAGATCTACTCCCAAAAGAAATCATATTGTACATTCTAAAGCCTATTACAAATGCCTTTTGGCATTTGGCTAACCTCCCTTACCATCAGTAATGAAGAGTTGGTCCTGAACCTTTCAGTAAGCATTTATGTTTTACAAGGTGATTAAGTTATCATTGTCTGCTTAAAAACTTTCAACAAATAAGAGCTTATATGTAATGAAGCTTGAGGTTAATGAAGGTCACTGTGTTTTCAGAATCATTTAATTTTAACATTACAAAAGCCATTTGAATACCTTGTCTGATTCCACACCCCCTTTTTTTAAAGGTAGAAAAACTTTTGAGAGCTGTTGCTGATGGAGATCTAGAAATGGTAAGTTTTTAGAATTACCTTAAAAAAAGAAGATTGCGTGGGAGTCTTTATGGAGTCAGAGGACTTTATTTCAGGTCTCACCTCTGACTCTTACTACTTGTGTGATCTTGGGCAAATAATTTAACCTCTCTGTTCTCAAGTTTTCTAATCTGCAAAATGAAGGAGTTGGACTCATTGACCTCTAGTGTCTCTTCTAGCTACTACATCCAGTGGCCTTCTGCAACATTTGATCTTATTGGCCACCTCCCTTCTAGGTTTCTTCTTTTTTGATGTCCGTGACACTATTCCTTTTTGGTTTTCCTACATGTCTGACTGCTCTTAGTTTCCTTTTGTTAATAATCAACTTGCTGCTCCCCAAATTCAGTGCTCTTTCCTTTCTACCATGCTGATTCCTTCTTGTCGCTCAACCCCATGCAGCCACTTTTCTGTCTTCTTTTTTTTTCTTTTTTTTGCAGAGAGGGGGGTGGTAAGATCTGAAATTCTACCTTCAAAACATCCTTCCCCTTTTCTTTAGTTATAGTGCCACCTCTGTGGTTCAGTCCTTTGCTGTTTCCCTTGGATTACTATAACAACCTTCAACCTCTAGACTTCTCTCCAACTTATCTTTCTCATAAGGGAGATTCGTGATCTCATCAATGAACATATTCCCTTCATTGGTACAGGTTGTAACACATCCATACCTTCTTATCCTATGTTATCTTGGAGGCCTTCCTTTAGGTTTTTTTTTTTTCACATTTTGTCATTCCCTTTAAGTACCTAGGCCGTCTATTTATTATTCCTTTTTCTTGACACTGACCCACTTAATTTTTGAGTAATATTTCCTTAATGATTTATTTTATCCTATTAATTGTGCATAGACCTTGATTGGGAGATTGCTGTAGTCCACTTGAGCCTACCATGTGTCTGTCTCCCTTGATTTAAAGGTTAACTACAGTTCTAATCTCTTCAAATTTTTGTGGTATTCTAAGATTTGCAAACATACAGCATTAGCAGGAAAACATTTGTATTAAAAAATTGAATCTTTTTGCTGGGGGAGGTGGAGTGGAAGGGCAGCTTGGGATCATTAATGGTGCAGTTTCCCACATGCAGTTTTCTTTCTGCTCAATTCTGGACCCAACTCACTGTCCTTCTGTAGTTTTAGCAACATTTAATAGGTACTGATACAGTCGTTTATTTGACTGACTATTCAGCTGTATGTCATAGTTAAGACAGTAGACATTTTTTATTCATTTAGTTTTTCCCATATGAATTGTTAAGTCTGCTCTCTTAAGTAATTACACATCTTACTGAAGACCCTGTAATGTTCTGGGGCTTTAATGGAGGCAAAACATGACATCTTCATACCTGAACATCTCTTTGGAGGACTTGTCCCAAGAGACATAATGCCATGGTGGATAGAGTACAGTATTGAGAGTCATGGAAAAGTGGTTCAAATGCAGTATCCAACTAGCTGTATGAACGTAATTAAATCAGTTAACTTCTGAGCCTTGGTTTTGCCATCTGTAACATAGGGATAATAACAGCACGTCTCACATTGTTGTTTTGAGGATAAAATAAGATAATGTATGAAAAGTACTGTGAAAACTTTTGATCAATATACAGATGTGAGCATCTGTTATTATCATTATTATTATTTATTATCTACAGAGAGTCATAGACTCGTAACTCTAGACCTACATGCAATAGTCCTTGGAGCTTATTGAGTTCAACTTTCCCATTTTACAGATGAGGGAACTGAGACTCAGCGAAGTTATATGACTTGGCCAGGGTCATACAGGTGGTAAATGGCAGAGCAAGATGATCCTCCAGAACAATGGTGAACACATTTTTGGCAAGAATGCATTTCCTTGTTTTCTTGTTTCCCTTGTTCCTCCCATATTAACGATTAGAATCACTGAACAAGATTGTCTTCATAGTTTTATTTATCAAAAAATCTTTATTATCTTAACATATTCTTAACATATAGGAGAGATTAGAGGAAGACCTTTTAGACTTTGTCCTATAAAGGCAAATACTTTTTTAAAATCAATCAATAAACATTTCAAAATTGTGTGTTCATTTTATATTTCAGTCAGTTGTTTGACTGTAAAGAAGTGGTCTGTTATTGGGAATTGTATACAAAAGCCTGCCTGTTCCCTTTTCATGTTTTCATCAAAGATACTCTCTGTAAGTGTGTAGATCATTCTTACAAAGATTTGTTTAAGGATGAGAAAGTAGACGTACGTGTGGATAATTATTTATGGTCTCTCCATTGCCTTTTGGAATTATTAATATCATTTGTTATTTTGGTGTCTTCTTCTCCCTGAAATATCTTGTGAAATGATCCCTTGGTGATGAGGCCAAAAAGAGCCAAGGAGAAACTGTCTTAGCTAACGACATTTGTTTTTCTTGCAAAGCAAAAAGATGGCAGCTTTGGACAAAACCATATTAGCATGCAGATTCATTTATAAAACCCCACAGAGGAGGATTATGAAAGATTATGAGTGGTATTGCCTCCTAAAACTGCAAAAAGTAGGTAGAAGCACAAAGTCCGCAGAAGCTCGATGCTCACCTGAACTACATCATCTGAAGATGACTCGGAGATGAAATTGGCAACAAATAAGCATAAAATGGAACAAACTTGCAAGTAGTTCTGTAACAGTTTTTCTTTCTTTTTTTTTTTCTTGGCAGAAGGTGGGATTTTATTTTTTATTTTATTTTTTTTCTAATACAGAATAGAGAAAAGAAAAACATATCATAAACTTAAATATTGAAACTTAAATACAAAGTAAGAAAAGAAAAAAAAGCATGCCGTGTGCACAGCAGAACATAGAGGATTCAAAATATATAGCAAGAAATTTTAATTTCAAGAAAGGCTATATGACGAATAATATACTTTGTGTTGTGAGTTATCCATCTTTTCTTTGCTTCCTTGTAAGTTTATTTTGTTCTGTGCTGTGTACTTTTTACTTTGTTCTTTTTTCCCCTCTTTCTCCCCTTCCCCCAAGGTTTTAATTAAGTATGGAAATATTTATATAGAGATATATACATACACATATGCATATGTACACATACATACATATGTACATATATAGACATATACTTTACCTAACAAATTCTACACCTGATCCTTGTTTTTATGATTGTGTGTATCTCTTATTTCCTTTCCTTCCTGACTCCTCTAGTTTCTTTCTACCTGCCACCTTGCCCTCGGCCTATCACCCCCCACTCCGCCCCCCCAGGATCCCTCTTCTATCCTCCCATTCCCATAAATCTAAACACTCTTCTATACTCCCTTTTAACCTATTCCCTCACCCTACCGTCTAAAGATCCCTCTGTTATCCTCTCCTCCCTTCCTATTCCTTTACCATTTTATTTCTTCTGAATTTAGAAGACTTTTACTTTTCTAGATATATATGTATGTATTGTTCCCTCTTGTACCCATTCCTGATGAAAGTGGGTTACCAGAACTACCTGCCCTCCGCCCTCATCTAATTCCTCTGTCAGTTCTTCCTCTGGCACCTCATTTGTATAAGATAATTACTCTTTTTAACAGTTCCTGGATAGTTTTACTTTTTAAAGTCACATCATATTCAGGTCTACCCCAGTCTTTCTTACAAGCTATCCAATTGCTAATGACAATCTTAGTCATACATTTTACATTTTACATACATAAAAAATAAACAGTCTGTCCTTATTGAATCCCTTGTAATCAGTCTTTGGTATGTACCTTATGTTTCTCTTGGCTCTTGTATGACAAATCTTCTATTAAGTTCCATTTTTTTTTTTAAACAAAGTCCTGGAAGTCTGACAGTTGATCAAATATCCATTTTTTTTCCTTTCAGAATTATGCTTAACTTTGCAGGGTATGATGTTTTTGGCCAGAACCCCAGTTCTTTTGCTCTTTGATATGTTGTGTTCCAAGATCTGTGGTTCTTTAGTGTCTCTGTTGCTAGGTTTCGTGTGATTCTAATTGTGGCACCATCATATTTAAATTGTTTTTTTCTTGTTGCTCTTAATATTTTATCTTTGAGCTGAGGGGGGGTTTGGAATTTGACTATAATATTCCTATGAGTTTTCTTCATAGGATCTCTTTCAAGTGGTGATTAATGGATTTTTTATTTCTATTCCCGCCCCCCCCTTGTTCTAATGCTTCAGGAGAGTTTTCTTTAATTATTTCTTGTATTACTGTGTCAGGATTCTTTTTTTGATCATAGCTTTCAAATAGTCTGATTATTCTTTTATTTTCTCTTCTTGATCTGTTCTCCAGATCAGTTGCTTTTCTTTTAAGATGTTTCACATTCTCATCTATTTTTTCATTCTTTATATTTTGTTTTATTATTTCTTGATCTCTTATAACTTCACTGGCTTCTCCTTGCCCAATTCTAATTTTCATGGTGTTATTTTCTTCCTTAAGATTCTGGATCTCCTTTTCTAAGTGGTTGACTTTCTTTTCATATTCTTGTTTTTCTTGGATTGTTCTTAATTTTTTTTTAAAGTTTTTCCTCAGTCTTTCTCATTTGATTTTTTAAAGTCCTTTTTAAGTTCTTCTATAAATTCTTTTTGTGCAGGTGACCATTTAACTTTACTCTTTAGAGTAGAAGAGAATTTCTTTGCTTTAATATCCACCTCTTAAGATGAGCTCTGGCCTTCTCTATTCCCATACTAACTTTCTATGGTTGGATTCTTTCTCCTTTGTTTGGGTGTTTTTTTTCTTTTTTGTAGTAATAGCTTCTAGTCCATAATCACGTCTAGTCCTGGGGTATGGGGGAGGGTGCCTCTGGCCTCAGATCTTCAGTTCTCCCCTCTAGCCTGGAACCAAAGCTGAACCTCCAGCCCCCTGTAGGTGCCCACAGCCAGGGGCATGCTGCCCTGCTGCTCTCCACTCTCTGCAGCACAGCTGGGTCTGGTGTTCCTTGTCAGCAGAGGTTCCCTTGATTTTCCCTGACTCAGATGCCCAGCTCCCTTCACTGTACTGGGGGTAAAAGTTCCTGTGGCTGGGGCCCAGGCAGCCTCCCAACCCAGCTAACCCCAGGGCTTTTGGCTTGTTGTTTAAGCAGACCCTAGCTTGGAGCTGTTTACTCTTCACAGAGACCAACCTAGTCCTGGGATTTTCCTTCAGATCTTCTTGGATTGTCCCAGGAGGACCCCTGTTGTGCCCCTATTCTTATTTAACACCCCCCCCCACCTTTGTTCACCCTGAGGTGCTATTTTATCTCTTTTGTGGAGGAAAATCTTGAGAGCTTAGAATTTTCTGACCTATTCCACCATCTTCCCAAAATCCTCCCAAACAGTTTTTCTTATCAGTGACTGCTGAACCACTGCTTTTGGACATTAACACTTCAGTGTTATATAAAAAAGTAGAAATAGCTCTTTTGAAGATGAGCTCAGGAAGACCATCAGTGGTGATATAACTGTAACACAGCTGCCAAATAATGTTCCCAGGGCATAAGTCTGACAATGTCTCTGACTTTTTCAAAAAGCTTCATGATTCTATATTGCCTCTAAAATTAAAAAAAGAACACCATAACCTAATATTCAGAGCTCTCCATAATTTGCTTCCAAACTACATTTCAAGCCTTCTTTCATATTCTTATTTCCTGTTATGCTACATCTTTCTTCGTTTGTCCTCTGGATTTAATAGTCTCATCTGAGTCTCTAGAGAGGTTCCTAACTAGCCCCGCCCCCTTCCTCCCTGCCTGGAATGTATGTATTTCTTTCTTAATATATTTCTCATTGAAATAATTTTCATTTTCAAGGCCTGGCTCATGTTCCTCATTACCTTTTCTGTTTTCTCCAGTTGAAAGTGTTCTCTTCCCCTCTCAAGTTTTCCTCGAGTATTTTGTATCTCTTCCAGACCCAATAGAATTGTAGTAAACTAATGTAGTGCTTTAAGATTTGCAAGATGTTTTATATGCATTCTTATACCATCATCATAATACCATCTGACACTTATATATCCTTAGTCAGTGCCAGGCACTGTGCTAAGCGCTTGACAATTATTCTCTCATTTAATCCTCACAACAGCCTTGGGAAGCTGGTGCTATTTCATCACATTCCTTCCATCATACTCCACCTTGTACATGTGTTTTTTGCACTCCCTTCTAGTGCACAAGTGGACGGTGTAATTTTTAATCTTGAATTCCTCCATTTTGGCAGAGTTCCTTGCACATAGTAGGCAGGTAATGTTTATTAAAATGAAATGTTGAAATAGGAGTAGGGGTTAAAGGGTATGTGTGACTTTTTTTTTAAACTAAATATTTACTAGTCTGATTTACAGAAACATTCACTCATGTAAAATGATAAGACTCAGTGAAATAGCAAGTCATAATTATAGATTATTAATATTTGAAAGGACTATGGAGGTCATCTAGTTTTACCATCTCTGTTATTAGAGACCCAGAGAGAAGTAATTTGTTGGCTAAAGTTACACCCTAAGATCAATTCACCAAAAATGATCAAATAGCTAATGTGTGCATGGCATTGGGGATACAGAGATTGATGTGACACATTCCCTGCTCTCAATTTTATTGAGATGTGTATGCAAATGATTATGATACAAAGGAGTGTCCGAATACAAAGGTTCAGGGAACATACTATAAGAAACTTAATGAGGGAGAGATCATTAATTGAGCGGGTCAGAGAAGGCTTCATGGAAGGGGTGGTATCTGAGTTGGACCTTCAAGGGAAGGATTTCAGGTGATAGTAATTTTTTTTAAGCACGAATTTGACCATGTGACTCCCCTATTCAGTCAACTCCAGTGGTTTCCTATCACTTCTGGGATAAAATATTAACTCCTCTGTTCAGTTTTTAAAGCCCTACTATACAAACTAGCCTCATCTTATCTTTTCAACTTTATTAGACATATCTTTCCTATCCACATTCTGAGATGCAGCCAAAGTGGCCTTCTCTTTGTTCCTCACTCAGGACGCTTCATTTTCCAGTTTCCTACCTTTGCATTGCCCATCCCACATACCCAGAATGCATTCCCTGCTCACTCTAGTCTCATAGAATCCCTCTCGTCCTTTAAGGTGAAGATCAAGCACCATTTTCTTCTTGAAGCCTTTTCTGATTTCCACTCACCCCCCTCTCCCAACTGCTAGTTTCTTTCCTCCCAAACTGCCTTGTGTTTAACTACCTTGTATATATTTTTATTTTTTCACTTTATATTTATGCTGTATATATTTACATATATACTTATGCCTCCCATTAGGAGTAAGCTCCTTGAAGTAGGAATTGATTCATTCATTTAACTTTTTATCCTCAGCATCTAACACAGTACCTGGTACACATAGTAGGTACTTAAAAATGTTTGTTGATTGATTGGCCGAAATGGTGGCAGAAAGCGTTCAGTTCCAAGCATGGGGGGAATATTGTAAGCAAAAGCAGAAGACAGAACAAGGATGTGTAGGATGCAGAGTAATCCAGTTTGATTGGAACATACAGGATGTGAGCAGAGGCTCCATTACCTAGTGGTTGGCAATTAAATGATTTTGACCACGTTAACTCGTGTAACAGATGATGATACAAAATTGTCCTTACTTCTATGTGACTTTCTTGTAATCCTACATAGACAATTAAAAATGGAGTACAGTGCTAAAAATCTGACAGTTTTTATACCATCTACGGACATTAGTGCACTAACAGTTAAATGGGAGATTCTTGTCCAGTGACTAGTGAGTGAAATATGCTACTGGGAGAATTAACCGTGTCCTTATTGACATTCTTTCTGTAAGTTAAACCAGAAGATATAAAGAAGTTGCAGAACAGCTCACAGAAACTTGTGGAGTTGCTTTCATTGTGGCTCAAAGGCAACAGGAAATATTTATTTCATGGGATACTTGTCATCTTTTCTATAATGAATATAGGCAAAGGGGAACCATTATGAAGATAGCTACGCTTATGTACAAATATTTGTAGCAGAAGATGAGATAGACATTCTACAGATGACCTAACTGGATCGTTTAAAACCAAGTCAAAATACCCTCGTTGGGAAGGTGGATACCAGGGTGGGAAAATCTAGTTGAGATTGAGAAATAAAAGAGGCATTTAAAAGGGAGATGTGGTTGCAAAGACATTTTTTTTTGATAGAGGATGTCCTTCACATTTAGGTGGATGTATTATACCTCACAGAAGGTAAGGTTCTGTAGATACTTCTGTCTGAGGATAATGATGTTCTGATTATGCCCTGCTCTGAAAAGCAACAGGGATACCTTTATGAGATAAATAGTTACTCAGACAAGATTGGCCTCCCAGTCTACACAGGAAAAGCCAAGTAGATGGAAATATATGTTGCCGAGATTGTTATATGGAGTTGCATAGGAGGTCCACTGAATTAGTTTATCAGTATCTTGGATATTGCAGATGGACTGTGTACTGGGCCCAGAGTTGGATAAAAGGAAAGAAGTGGAATGGATTGTATTTGGAAAATTCTGCATCTCTTTTAATGGTCCCAAGTTGCTCTTGCCATCCAAACACAGACTTGTAAACATTGTTTTTCCTGGTGATTCTATATGGCTGCAAATTGTTTAAAAACACAGTTTCATAGGTATCAAAATTATAGGTGGTATATGCTGTGTATATGGTGGTATGCTGTGGTATATGATCATTGAAGACTTGTGTATAAGAAGTGGCGTAGAAGACACTGAAAATATGTATATCTAAATGGAAAAGATCATGTGATCGTATACCTTGAGAGGCAACCCAACCTTTATACTGGTTATCTAAAATATCAAAAGATTTAGAAGTAGCCTTGTAGCACATTGGGTAAATCCTCTGTGGAGGATTTGTGAAAGGTTGTTGACAAAAATTATATAGGATGAGAAAGTATGGGTCGCAATCTGTTTTGGTTTAGGGAATATCTATATGACCAGTGGATCACAGATAAGTGAAAATCTCTGGCACTACTACCTCTATCTTCCTTTCTTGTTTATCAAATTTAATCATTCTTTGAAAGTGGATCCTTGCTTTGTTGGATGCTATAATATTCCCTCCTTTAGCTTGTGTGTGGCTTAGTGTATAGGATATGTTACAGAAGTGGGAGCTGTAGGTAACTAAAACAGTAGAGCTGTGGAGTTATTTTTATTTTGATTCTTTTTACTAATCATTGTGGTTATGAATTGATAGACATTCATTAGTAAGATCCAATTATAATGGTTGGGGGGGTGTTTATAGCTGTATCTGTTTAAAAAGGTATTAACCTTTTGCTCAAAGTCCTTTGTTAATCCATTAGAATTATAAAGCCTTACCCTTTGCAGTGAACATTGAGAATGTCCTTGAAAACGGGTGTTTATATCTGGTTGATGACATTGCTGAATGTTGAATGAGTCACAAATGATTGAGTGAAAAGCAAGACTTGCTTCAGGATGTTCTTGAAATGCCAAAGGGAACTCTGGGTGATATCTTATGTATTAGCATTAGATAGCAGTGATGACTATGTTTACAGTTAGTTCATCATTTTAGCATAGAGATCCAGAAGAAATTACAAACTAGTTAAAACTTCTGTTGTCTTTTCCTCTGCCTCTTCTCTAGCACTAGTGGCCTGTTGCTTACCTTCTCACTAACCCTTCAACTTCCCATCCATCTTGCCATCTGTAGGTTGTCCCCTACCATTTTTTTAGTGGGCCTTATTTTCAGCTTATCTGATAAACTGAATTAGTTTTTGTGGACTGTTCATTTAAATTTTTATTTGGACAGGGACCTTCACTGACTTTAACCCAGAGAAGTTACTAAGGATGAAATTTTAGGGACTGTGAGAGTGTTGGTGGTGGAGAGATCTTGGACCAGGAGGGCCTAGTTGAGTCATCTTAGCTCAACAAATCCCACTACATAGGTTGTGCCTGGGGATCTATTTGTTTTACTTTCCTACATCCTATTTTGCACTCTTTTAAAAAAAAATTTTATTAATTTATTTTTAGTTTTCAACAATCACTTCCATATGCTTTTGAGTTTTAAATTTTTCTCCCCTTCCCCCCCCTTCCCCAAGACAGTGTGCAATCTGATATAGACTCTACATATACATTCCTATTAAACATTTTCACATTAGTCATGTTGTAAGGAAGAATTAGAACCAATAGGAGGAACCACCAGAAAGAGGAAACAAAACAAAACAGAAGAGAAAAAAAGAGCAAATAGTATGCTTCGATCTGCATTCAAACTCCATAGTTCTTTTTCTGGATGTGGATAGTATTTTCCATCATGAGACTTTTGGAGATGTCTTAGATTCTTGCGTTGCTGAGAAGGGCTAAAGTTAGTCATTGCACAACGTGACTTTTACTGTATGTGACGTTTGTTCTCTTGGTTCTGCTCACTTCATTCAGAAGACCATTCAAGTCTTTCCAGGTTTTTCTGAAGTCTGTCTGCTCATCATTTCTTATAGCACAACAGTATTCCATTACATTCATGTATCGTAATTTGTTCAGTCATTCCCCAATTGATGAGCATCCCTCAGTTTCCAATTCTTTGCCACCACAGAAAGAGCTGCTATAAATATTTTTGTACATGTGGATCTTTTCCCCATTTTTATGATCTCTTTGGGATACAGTCCTAGAAGTGGTATTGCTGAGTCAAAGGGTATGCACGTGTTTATAGCCCTTTGGGCATAGCTCCAAATTGCTCTCCAAAATGAATCATTTCACAACTCCACCAACAATGCATTAGTGTCCCAATTTTCCCACGTCTTCTCCGGCATTTATCATTTCCATGTTTTGTCATGTTGGCCCATCTGATAGGTGTGATGTGGTACCTCAGAGTTGTTTTGATTTGCATTTCTCTAATCACCTATTTTGTACTCTTAAGCAAAAAAAAAAAACAACAAAAAACTTAGTGATACAAACTTTTGGCCATTTATAATGGCCCTACTTGAAGAGACTTTAGGGAGCATCTAATTCAGTCCCCTTTTTTTTATGTAGGAAAAATGAGTTCCAGAAAAGTGATTTGTCATGAAGATAGTCTGTGGCAAAGCATAATGTTGCATAGAATCTAGATTCCCTATCTGACTCATTCCTCTCTACATTGCTTTGTGAGGGTCTGAAAAAACGATTCTGCCTGTGAGGTATAGGTTTTTGAAGCAGTCATGCCTAACTGTTCCTGTCATCTCTCTGTCACTTTCCACTGTGAAACTAATTGTTGCATTGGCATGACCTAACACTAACAGTACCTTAATCTCTTTAAATCTTCACTAAAAGGATTTAAAAGGGCTTGGACAGAAGTGAGCAGTGAAGTCCTGGTGAAGCAGCAGGAAGTAATAAATCTCTTAGTTTTGTTTGGAGAATTGTAGGTGCTGACATCAGTGAGCTTGTGAGCAGTGATATTTGTGTATGTGTGTGTGTTCATAAGTGAATTTGATTTCAAAAGAAGCAAGCTCTATTTTAAGTTCCCCTGATGTACCAAGTGAAAGCTTTTTCTCTGCTTTAATTGGTGCCAGGTACGCTATCTCTTGGAGTGGATGGATGAAGATTTAGAAGATGGAGAAGATACTGTCAGAACGGCAAATGTCGAATTTTGTCATCCCTTATGCCAGTGTCTAAAGTGTGCTCCACGACAAAAGGTTGGGCTCTTTCTAGAGGATGAGAAAGTCAGTCCTGTTATGTATATGTCTGTTAACTCCACCGAGTGACTGTTTCCTTAGTGGGAGTGTGGTCTCCTCTAGAAATGTGCCAGTCTAAAGATGGAGGAGATTTAGCTCAGTGGCGGCAAGGAGCTTATAATTAATCCCCTTAGAGACTGAGCTCTGGCCATTCTTATTTCAGCCAGCTGCCTTCTTTATACACACACACACACACACACACACACACACACACACACACACACACATGTATATATGTATGTGTATGAATATGTATGTGTGTGTGTGTAGGTGTATATATATACACATATACATATATGTACACATATGTGTATATATATTTTTATCTATATATCTATATCTATATGCATGCAGTTGGAGTTAGTGCCCAGGATCACCCAGCTAGTAAGTGACAAGTATTCTCCTGATTTCAGGGCTGGGGCTCTATCCACTGTTCCACCTAGCTCAGCCTCCTTCTTGAGGTAACTACTTAGTAAGATAGAAACAAGATGGTGTAGTGGGTGGTGCAGATATCACTGCTGTTTGCTTCATGCATGAAGTGTGACTGTTAAGTTGTACTGATTTTTTAAAAGCAAAGTTGAGAACTTACACATTGTGGTGGGGCAGGAGTCATGCCTTCTTAACTTTTAATCCATTGCACCAGTAATTCTTGGAATTCTTTTTGGGATTGTGTTCAAAACCTGCCACATATTGTTTTAAATATTGCTAATGTCTTTGTCCTTTTAGGGTAGATTTGTTTTTTGGAAATAGCCCAAAGGCAATCAGAGGTGATCTGGTGATATGCATGATCAAACTGAGTAATATTTTTATTATTTTTAAAAAAATGAGGTGTGACTGAAATGGAATGAGAGCCATTTTATAGTGTGATTTATAAATTAGTTCTGAAGAAAGCTCCAAAGAAAGGGTTCTGAACAAGTTTTTTTTTTTTAAATGTTAATGATATTGCCATAATAAACATGTAAACCCCATGCCCCTTGTGGAGATTATTTTGTTGGGTATAAGACTCATTTGGATGCTGCTAGGTGTGGTACGGTAGCTAGAGCCCTGAACCTGGAGTCAGGAAGAATTGAGTACAAATCCCACTTCACACACTTAGTAGCTGTGTGACCCCTGGCAAGTCATTTTCTTTCAACCTCAGTTTCCTAATCTGTAAAATGGAGATAATAATATCTACCTTACAGGGCTGTTGTGAGGGTCAAATGAGATAATATACATAAAGTACTTTACAAACTTTAAAGCACTGAGTTCAGTACTAGCTGTTAATTGTCATTTTAAAGTCTGATATGTTGGTTAAACAATTTCATTACCTTAAACATATTTGCTCTCTGGGAAAATTCTGAATTTGGACTGTGAGTGTGCTTCCTTCCTAAGTATCCCTTTTGCAGGTAACTTGTACTTGTTGCATCAGGGCTATTGATGCTGTCTTGGAGGGAATATTTTTTTATTATTCTATCCCTCTGCCTCACTCTAGGCAAATTCAGTATATACAGATCTGATAAAATTGATTAATACTACTTCATATTGCCAAATAATTATTTACTTTACAGAAAATTTTACCTTTGTCTTATTTTCATTTTCTCTTGTGCATCTTAAATGATCATTTTTATGCAACTTTATAGGAACCTGGCTATTAGGTAAAACAAGTGTGGAGAAACTCTCATACTAGTCTTTGATTTCATCTTGTGGGGGGCAGCTCGATGGGGCAGTGGATAGAGCACCGGCCCTGGATTCAGGAGGATCTGAGTTCAAATCCATCCTCAGACACATAACACTTACTAGCTGTGTGACCTTGGGCAAGTCACTTAGCTCCATTGCCTAACCAAAAACAAAATACAAAAAACAAAAAAACCATCTTACATGTGCCATCCAGAGAATAATCTACTTCCAGCAAACTTCTGTGGTTAATTGGCTAATCAGTTTCTGAAAGGAAAAAAAATAATATTCTAAGATGTGTTATCCAAGTGAACTGAAGGATGTGACAAGTACTTTATTTTGTTGTTGTTGTTAAAATAAGCTTTTATTCATGTCTTCTGTTTTTTACATCATCAGTTTTCCCCGTATCTTGGTGATACTCCTCCTAGAGAGCCATCTATAACAAATCATATTTTTAAAGAGGAAAAATAATCAGCACCACTCATTGAGACATTGAAAAAGTGTGAAAGCATGTGTAAGGTGTAACACTTTTGGACCTCACCTATGAAGGGGTGGGTTGGGGGTGTCTTCTCATCTCTTCATTTGAGTCATGCTTGATCTTTGTAATTTGTTACATTCACTTTTAATTTGTTGGTGTGTCATTGTTCTTTCCATTTATGTTGTCTTTATTGTGTATGTATTTTCTTGTCTCTGCTTCACCTTTGCATCAGTTTATATAGATCTTTCCATGCTTCTCTGTATTAACCACATACATAATTTTTTTACAGTACATTAATATTCCATTACATTCAGGCACATTGTTTTTTTTTTCAATTCCCCAAGTGATGGGCATTTACTTGTTTCCAGTTCTTTGCTATTACAAAAACTTCTGCGATAAATATATTTTGATATATATGAGGACTTTCATCTTTTCAATGGCTTCCTGGGAGCATAGCCCAGTAATGGAGTTTTTGGTTCAAAGAACATGGACGTTTTAGTCATTTTATTTGCCTAGTACCAAATTGCTTTCCAGAATAGGTATACACACCATTTCACAGCTCCACCCATAGTATATTAGTGTATGATAAGTACTTTCAGTAGTTACTGAAACTTTATAACCTATTGAGCCTCTCTCTTTCTTTCTCTCCCTCCTTCCTTCCATCCCTTTCCTCATCCCCATACCATTTCTGTGTGTGTCTCTTCTCTTTCCTTTTTTGTATCTCTCTCTCACTTCCTTTCTTTCTCTTATTATCAGATATCTAATATGTGCTAAACACTGGAAAACAAAGAAAAAAATGGGAAAAAAAACCATTCCCTTCCCTCAAAATATAGACAGATAAATAAAAGGCAGTTTGAGGATACAGAGATCAGGGGAGTGTATTGAAGTGCCAAGTATGAGGGCAGGGATTGGGGTAGAGAATGCTGTAAGCCATATTCTAAACTCCTTAAGATAGGAAAGAGAATGACCTCTGTGTTGATTGATGACTGCAGCAAGGATCTAGATAGAATGATATAGAAGAATAGGTTGAACCTTTAAGGAGGAAAGGTTGCTGAATGATAGTGGCAGAAGGTCTTGAAGTGGCAGTGACGAGCTGCCTGAAACAGTGCTTGCTGAACCAGTGTGTCTGAGGCAGGTTGGGGAGTCAGGTTCCTGTGAGTAAAAGAAGGTGTGAAAGTGTATGAAACGAAGTCGTCTCAGGTGAAGGTAGTTTGTTAATGCTAGAATGGGAGGTCCAGATGGTGCAATGGAAGGGGAAGAAGGTAGAGCAAGGCTAGGGACTCAGAAGGGTGGAGATGAAAGACAGAAGAACATTTTTTGCTTACGCAGCTAGTGACTCTAATCTATAGGGATTAGGACAGGAGAAGGTAAACATTTATGAGCCATGGACAGGGAAGTACAATTTGACTGAGGCACCTGCCCTCAAGGCTCCTGTGATGATCATTACATTTGTGAATATATTCTCTCAAATATCAGAGAACCCACTATTATCCGAGATGGTTATAGAAGTAAGACAAGAGAAGGAAATTAAAGGCATAAAAATAGGCAGAGAGAAGACAAAACTATCCCTATTTGCTGATGGCATGATCTACTTAGAAAATTTTAGAGAATCAGAAACAATAGCTTCAGTAAAGTAGCAGAATACAAAATAAACCCACAAAAATCAACAGTATTTTTACATCAGTAATCACGTCTAGCAGGAATTAATTAAAAAAAGGAAGTTCCATTCAAAAGAACAACAACAAAGAAATAAGTTGTCTGGTGAGTTAATCTACCAAAGCATACTTAATAACTTTCATAGATATAAGCACAAAATGCTCCTTAAAGAAATTAAGAACAACTAAATGACTAGAGGAACATATACACTATTTATAGTTGGGCTGTGTCATATAATGAAAATGACAGTACTAACAGAATTAAGTTATGATTTAGTGAAATATCGAACCACCAAAGAAGCTACTTTACAGAGCTATCAAAATATTAACAATTTATTTAGAGGAACAAAAAAGTCTAGACTATCAAGGGAAACTAATTGAAAATAGTAGGAATGGAAGTGATAGCACTTCTTGATACCATTTCTATATTATAAATCAGTAATCATCAAAATTACCTGGCACTGATTAAAAAATAGAAAAGTAGATTAGTGGAGAAGCTAAGGAAGAATCAGAAATAACTGAAATCAATAACCCAGTGTGTAATAAACCTACAACTATGTTGTCTAGGAAAGAACTCCCTATGTGACAAGAATTGCTAAGAAAACTGAAAAGCCATCTCATAGAAATTAGGTTTATTCCAGAATCTTATACCAGGTACCATAATAAATTAAAAATGAATTTGTGACCTGAATATTAAAGGTCATGCCAATGTGAAAATTGTACCTTTTGTCAGTGTGGCTAAGAAGTGAATTCTCAACCTGACGAGGGGTAGAGGAAATAACAAAAGACAAAATAACTTGGCTCCTGGTTTGACCTGGTGTCTGAGGTCCTATTCCTAGACGAGGTCATGGTGAATGGTCTGGTCTGATGTCCAGAGGAGACTCTGGTGTTGCATCTATTGAGAAAATTGGTGCCTGGCCTCTTGGCGGTCACAGAAGGCTAAGGCTTTGTTGCTTTTTTCGTGTGGTTGACTGAAGCAGGATGGATTAAATGCCTCCACAACATGGCCTTTAGGTACAAACTTCCAGGGCTATTTGGTGGTAATGAAGGGCTACAGTGTTGTTATGGCTCAGGGCAGAGTAGCTGTAGGTGCCAAGGTAGCAAGCCCCTGTAAGGAGAAAAGAACTTTCAACACAGTTCTTGAATGGGACAAGGGCTGGGAAGCTGTCCCCGCCTCCTTGTCCCCCAACATCCCGCCTAAACAAGGGAAGTTCTGCCCTGTGTCCTCCATTATCTCACTCCTCTTCCCCAACACCCAGACAAACAAAAAGCCCAGCTCTACAACAAATAAAACCGGGACTATGAGGTTTGTGTTTTATTTCTATGTGGCCTTTGATTTCTTCCTACATTCCATTTTTTTTTTCTGGGTCAGTGATTCTCAGTAGAACAGACGTTAATAACCCCTCGCATATCTACTTGTCAAAGCTTTGGAAATCAGGAATGGCTAGGGTGGAGTTTTTTTTATCACTTTAATAAAAATGAGGCTAGCGAGTATCATACAGTGTAGCGGGGATGTTCTGCTTTTTGCACTAAGATTTTAAATCTGTGTCCTAGCAGGTAGAAGAATATAGATCTGATTTTGGGGATAGAGTAAATGGGATGTGTGTATGTGGACCAACCATACAACCCACTAAAACCCAAGATTCTGTTATCATAGGAGGCAAGATTATTAGTCAATATTGGCTTTTTCAAGCAGATGTTCTTAAGCATTTATGATGTCTTTTCTCTCTTCTCTCTACCTTTTGAATCCTTAAAGAAACTTGAAAAGATTCCTGTCAATGGACTTGGAGTGAATGTTACCAATCAGGATGGCTTCACTCCACTGCATGTTGCTGTGCTTCATGGTCGGACTGATCTCGTCTCCCTCCTTTTGAAGCATGGTGCCAATGTGGATGCCAGGAATGTTAATCGGGCTGTCCCACTTCATCTCGCCTGCCAGAAGGGACACTTTCAGGTCACTGATAGCCCCTGTTACCAACAGTAATCCTAGTCCAGTACTTCTTGTAGTTGGAAGCTAGATTGTGATGGGCTAAGAAGGGAGTGAGAGGGAGAAAGTGGAGGCACCTCTTGTAGATGGCCTTGTTAAGAAGTTTAGCCACAACAGGCAGAAGAGATAATAATAGGACAGTAGTGGAGATGGAAGGATCAAGTTAGGGTTTTGTGAGGATGGGGACACTTGGGTATTACACCCTGAATGTAAACTTGACTAGATGGTTATATGCATACATTCTGTGAAGCCTCAACAATTTGCATCTGAGACTTAGTCCTAGAAACCTAGTTCCTTTTTGTGCATGGGATGAAGTCTTCATGGAGGTATTAATCCATGGCTTTTGCAAATTAGTCCCCTCACTTAGGACTATAGTAATTCATAGTTTAGCTAAGTCCTTGGAGACTATCTTAGGGCTAAAGAATCTTCTATGTATTTTTATACATAGAATTTTTATACAATGTATTTTGTACAATGGTGCTTTGAGCATTTGCAATGCCTGATAGTGATCAAAAAAAAAAAAGCTTTTGAATTAGATGAAGGGGATTAGATGAAGACTGTGAAGGGTCTGAACCCAAACAGAACCCACAGTTTGAGTTGGGTTGACCTGTTCCTTCTTTGCATTCAACCGTAATGCTGTGAGCAGCAGTTATAAGAGTAAACATTTAGCTGGCCTTTGTAAACTAACTTGATGTATGAACTATGGACATTTTGCCATTGGAGCCTAGAGATTCACATGTGTACTACTAAAAGGGTGATGATGAAATATAAGGGTCCTTCAAGAATTTTCAGTAGCCTATGACTTTTTTAGTCTAAAGTTAGATGTCTTCCTTCTATTGGAATAGGTGGTGAAGAACCTAATGGACTTTGGTGCAAAACAAAATAAAAAAGATTCAAGTGGTAACACACCCATCATTTATGCTTGTCTGAATGGCCATCATGAAACAGCTGCCTTATTGCTGGAGGTAAAAAAAAAAACAAAAACACCTCAAAATAGGTTTGCTTTTTCCTGGAATGAGATATTTTGTGACCCTACATTGTGAACACCAGTTCAGCACTAGCAGCAGTCTTAAGTTTAAGCTGAGTAGCTCCTGCTCTTTAGAGCTGGCACTTTTTTATTTTTATAGATGGGGGAGGGAATTGGGGACTGTTTTTAATTGTCCTCTATACCTGTGCAGTAGTGTCAGACTTCTGGGTCCCCTTAAGTATCAGGCTGTAAAATACAAATTGCAAAAGAATGTATTTACTCCTTTTCGTGTTTTCATATGGATGGCAAAGTCGGGGATTTGAATAACTGGTGTGTGAGGTTTTGCGCTGTGTTGGCTGTCCGTGGTTCAGTTTTCTGATGGTCCTTCTTTCATGTTTGGATAACATCCTCCATTTTGAGTGGATCTCCTTGATAGCCTTTACAATGAAATAATCAGTACTACTGCCATCCTGCTAGCTTTGTACGCCATTTCAGTATAGACTTTGATGGAAGTTTTTCTCTTTACAGCATGGGGCCTCTCTTAATGTTTCTAACAACAGGGGCAATACAGCATTGCATGAAGCTGTAATAGGAAATCATGCCATTCTGGTTGAACTCCTGCTGCTTCATGGAGCATCAGTACACGTTAGGAATAAGAGACAGTGTACCCCTATAGACTGTGCTGAACAGGTAGGTGAAGGAAATACCTTAAGAACTAAAGTCTCCACGACAGCTTGAATTCCTCTTGTCTAGAATAGACTTGGGTTATTCTTCAGATTGCTATGACTGGCCAAAATGGTGTTATGGAAAGCAATTGTGGAGCATTTTGGGCTACTGCCATAGGGAGTTATGACTCCTTATGACACTTCTGCCTTGTACTCTTTGTATCATAATCTAAGTCCTTCTTTTCCTCACCCTGCTAAGTGCTGATGTCCACTAGATTAGGAACCATGTGGTTTTATCTTTCATATTTCCTGTCCAGTGCCTACCTAACACGCTGCCTTATACATAGGTGCTAAATAAGTTTGCTGAGGGAGAGTTCTCTACATTCCCAACAATATCAACTTTCAAACAGTTGTGTAGTGGACTGTGCCCACTATCTAGAAACTAGCGGGTGAGCTGTAAGGTGCTGATTCTGGTCTGGAATCCTCCTTTATACAGTCAAGTAACCCTGGGACTTTTGTCTTGTTTCAGCAGTAGAGGTTAGCTGCTAAGACTTTATAGTAACACTTCTGGTTTGTGTATCTTCACCAGGAACATACAGTAGTCTCCTTACCAACACATCAGAGATAACTTGTAGCTAGCTAATTAAAAGACATGTTAGACATGATTTCATTGATGAAATAAATATCTTAAGTCTTCACCATACCTAGAGAGGTATTACTAAGTAAGTTGTATATAGAAAGGAGGTAGGGACAACTTTTCTTTTTAGGTATACTCATCTTGGTATTCTGGTGTTATGTTTCATCCAGAATCATACAACATTCACTTGATATGCTGTAGATAGAGTGACTCTTACTTAAATCTGTGTTTTTACTGGTGGTATAGAATTGGAATGTAAATTGTGTAGCTGATTATACCAGAGTTTGTGGTTTAAAAGAACATGGTAGCTAAATGAAGAGGAATTTTTGGGACAAGGTAGACTACTGTTAGGCCAAAATTAGGCTAGTCTTTTTATTATTAACCAGTGTGATATTTAAGACAACAAGCTAATAGTAAAAAAAAAAGTCTGTCTTTGTAATTTTTCAAGTGTGTTATGTAGTGGGCTTTTTTTTGTACACCGTTTAAGAAAAAGGATGACCAGTGAGTTTCCCTGGCCAGCCGCCTAAATTTTTATTTGAGTAATATTTCTAGTAACATTCCTTTGTATATAGGTTGAAAATCATTAACCAGTTTGTTGCTCTGAATTCAAAAAGTAATTGTTAAATCACCTTGTCTCCTTTGAATTCATAGAATTCAAAGATCATGGAATTGTTGCAGACAGTACCCAGCTGTATTGCAATGTCAGAAGATGCTGCAGAAACAGATGGTGAAGGGCATGCTGCTGTTAAGATCAGGAAAAAATGTAAGAATTTTTCTCTTAGATATGTAACTATACGAGACTAAAAATGACCGTCTTCTCTTTCCTGTCTATTTTGTGTAAATGTGAGGTTGTATGTAAAATATAATTGTAAGGAGCAGGTGGGATGTGCAGGGAAGCTTCCTACTGCCTCAAGAGGTTTTTATGCAGAAAGTGAGAGATCGATATTAAATCTTAAGACCAATCTATAATAACACATATAGTGTGTTTTACAGATCACTAAGCACTTGCATATCTTTATCTCATTTGTTCCTTACAACACCCCTGTGAGGTAGGTAGTGCAAATGTTATTGTCCCTGTTTTACAGATAAAGAAGCTGAGGCTCAGAGAATGGAAGTGACTTGCTTGTTGTCATACAGGTATTAAGTGGCAGAGATAGTACTCAAACCCAAGCTCCAAGGTTCTTTTTATAACATTTCTCGAATATATTCACTCACCTTAATAGTCTCCAAGAAGCAAAATTTAAATTTTGTTTTGTATAATGTATTTTTTAAAAAATGAAGATAAATATTCTGAGTGCCTAGTAACTGGTGGCCTTTTAATTATTAGTAGTAAGCACTTAATTTAATTTTGTTAATAGTAATTAACAATAAGATATTACCCTCTTAGCTTAAGTTTTTTTGGTTTCTTAGTAAGCTGATGAGGAAAACAGTTTCCATAGATGTTTATTACAAAACTGCAACCTCCTTTGTGGGTGTTCTTTGGGATTGTGCCAGGCACATGCATTAATCTGCTGCTTGGGCAGATGCCACCTAAAGCATTTTGCTTGAGTGCATATGGATGATAATGCTAAGTAGCTAATTGCTCCATCTCCAGTAGAAGAAGATAAGGGATTTTTTGTTTTAATATAGTATCAGTCATCAGCATCATATTCCAAGATGAAAAAGATTTTTCTCTATACTTGATTTTTTTCTTAGTAGTGGAAGGATTTTATGAAATGTACATACTGGTTGTTGGTATTTGTGCAGTAACTAAAATGCCAGCATTTAGGGCAACCAGGTGGCACAATGGATAGAGTGCCTGGCCTGGAGTCAGGAAGACCTGTGAAGACATTTCAGCTGTGTGACCGTAGGTAAGTCGTTTAACCTCTGTCTGTCAGTGTCTTCATCTGTAAAATGGGAATAATAGTAGCACTGACCTTAGTATAGTCCCTGGAACATAGTAAGTGCTATATAAATGTTAGCTGTTATTATTATCATCATTATTAACAGTTATTATATCCATCCAGCATTCATGTTATTCAGATAGTCTCTAGAGCTGTTTTTTACCATATTTGGATATATTTGTAATAATTCACACAATTGAAAAATTGTTTCAGCTAATATCACAAACTTTAGTTCTTATTTTAAAAACAAATTCGTGAAATGAGTAGAATTTAGTACTGACTCTTGCAGATTGTCTTTTAGATTTAAGCACTATGCTGCTACTTTTACTTAGTTGCATATCTATCTTATGGGCCTAAGATGATACTAAGTGCCCTCTGGGTTGGCCTAAAAAAAATGCAACCAATAGGCAAAACATTTAGAAAGAAATAAGTGAAATTCATTAGAATAACCAAGTTTAAATACTTTCGCAAAACAAAAAATTTTAATTTGTCGAAGAAAATTTAAGGATAGCATCTTAGCTATGGTTTTTAAAAGATATTACTAAAATATCATTTGACCTTGGAGTATTCAAATATCAGTTCGTTCTTTACATCTGCAGTGAATTCAAGGCCACATGGACCACCAGATGATACTTTAAGCAGAAGACTTCAGTTTGTCTATTCAGTTAGTCAGTTTAAGTAAGTTTTTTAAAAATTCTTTTTTGCTTTTTTGTTGTTGTAAAAGTTAAAATTTTATTTGAAGCTGGAAAGATGCAATTTAAACCATTAAAAATATACATGAATAATTTTTTGTTCATTCAGATGCTGCCACCTTGTGGTCAACTGATGTTGTTTTATATGACTCTTTGATGTATCTACTTTTATAACTTTATTTTACCTATATTTTAGAGCAAAAACTTTACCGGAAACCATAACAAGAGACAGAAGTGTTCCCAATTTTGATGATGCCCTTCTGAGTCAAGTAAGTTTTCAAGCTTAATCTGTGTTCAGTAAACAAATGTTAAAAGCCAAGCTGTACTGAGGGGCTTATGTATTTTATTAACCTAGAGGTTTCATAATCATACCCTCTTAATTCAGTAGAAGTGCTTAGCTACCTTACCTGTACACTCATCATTTGTTCTGTTATGCTCTATCACTGCAACATAAGAATGATCAATTTAAAAGCAAAAATTAGAATTTTTAGTGGGATGATTAATAGAACTTGTACTTTCATTATATTCTTTATTGTTACTTGAAAATGTTTTTTAGTTGGAGGTGTAGAGCTGAGGAAAAACATAGAAGTACTGCTATGTTGAACATGTGGGAAGTCACACCTGGTGGATGAAATAGATGTGACCTTGGGAAATTTCAGTTAATTGCTGCATACAAATGGATTTACCTAATGTATTAATAAATCTGAAGAAGAAAAAAAAAAACCTTGCGTATCAATGGATTTAGCCACCAACTTTGCCAAACATCCAGTTGAGTAGGATATGTAACTCAAATTTCTTAACACTATGACTTAAATGTTCAGATTTGAAAACCATGACCCAATCTACAAAAGACAGAATTGTGAGATTGTTGCTGTCCCAGAATCGCTATTTTTATTTCAGAGACACTAGATTTGGGCTTTTGACAATGAGAATTAGAATGGATAATATTTCTGCCATAAATTTCAAAAAGCTATATTTTACTAATATTACTAACATTAAATAGAAATTATGTATCCTATTTCAACTACTTCAACTATTGTATCCTATTTCAGCTTTTTTACCAATAAACCTCACTCATGAAGATGGTGTTTGAGAGCAAATAGGTTCACAGATGTAGGAGTAAAAATCTCAGAAGAAAAGCATTATATTAATTCTTGGTACTGATGCTGAAAGAACATGTCTTAGTGGCCTTTACCATTTTTTCTTTTTCCCCAGCCAGCAATTCTGAGTGATGAGGTCAAGTTAGACCATGACCAGCTGGAGCAGAGCAAATCTAATACTACTGATGAAGAAAACAGTAGCAAACCTCTGGTGGACACAGTGATACAGGCTGCTCATAGAACTAAGCGAATGCAGCGGAGGCACACTGTCACTGAAGCAGGTGTCTCACAGGAACCAGAAGCTACTCATCATAGTGACTCATCAGCTCATCAAGGGCCAAGTGTTTTACCATCTGAAGACTCTTAGCAGTAACAAAGTTCATTTGCTGCCAAAAAGTAAAGAACTAGCAAGATAATGCTGCTGTTATTTAAAATAAGGCTTAGGACTGCACCTTCACAACTGGCTTAGAAGAATAATAAGCCTTCAGCAGAAAGTTGTTGCAAGGTTTGTACTTTAGAGCTGGAACCTATTATTGGAACATCCTTCATGGAGCTGCTTTGTGGCAGACTGGACTAAGAAAAGATTAATGTAAAGAATGTAGCCAAAAAATTCCCTCCATTTTGACTTCTCTCTTGAACTTAAAGCACTTCAAAAGATAGCAGAAAGCAATGGTTACTGAATCACTAAGTCTTGGGTTTAAGTATTTGTGCCCTTTGGCTAAAGTGAGAAATTCTGATGACCTCTTCTACCAAAAGGTTTTGAACCACTGTAGTGGTATAAGTATAAGTATAAAGTAGCAAACTTTATAAGTTCAATTTCTCTATGCTGCAATAAGCTGAATAAAGCAGCTAATCTTCATGACACTGTGAGGATTCTGTACAGAAAAGTAACATTTGAATGAAGAAAGCAAAACTTAAAAAAAAAACCAAACACTTCTTAGCAAAGCAACACAAGGATAACCAAATCACAATTAAATGCATTTATTTTTAGTAAAGATGTTGTTTGTCTTGCAAAATATATATGAAAAAAAGCTAAGTGTAATGCTTTTACTAGCAGGATGATTTGGTCCTCTTCACGTATGCATGTATAGCAGTGAGAATTTGCACATTCATGGAAACCCTTCTTTTAGTTAAGACACTCTTCCTTAAATACCACACTCCAAGGATGGCCACCAAATTAAAGAGACAAGATTGGGCACATCTTTCCTAACAGGCTTTTGATTAAACTGCTGTGAAATGTCACAAACCAGGTTAATGTGATTTTGATTTAAGGAATCATTGCCATATTCACATTTATTCCTTTTATAAATTTCTATAGAAAATATTGGTTTTATTTTTTATTGTATGTTATTGATAACTTGTGTAGGGCCTCAGACTTTCAGGATTGTCTGGAGTATGTTTTCAAATATCTTTTTACTATAGAAAAATGGCTTGTGCATGCTATTGGAAACACTTGTGTGCTTGTAGAAGGGAGGGGGTTTATGTATATTTTTCTAAAAAATAATTTATGATTTCTGCTAATTTTCTAATGTGCCTTGGATATGTGCCAAATGATGGAAAAGAAACAGTAAAATTTATGATTCTTGGAAATACCTAAATCTTATTTTTGCTATCAGTGTTTGGGATGTGTGTCTAAAGCCATTTTAATCACCTTCATCTATAACACATGGTATTCTTTGTGAAGATAAAATGAACTTTGAATTTCTTTAATAGTAGGAATCCACTGAGTCCTATATTGAGTCCTTCATAATTAATTCTAAGTAGAATACTGACCCAGTGATCAATTTTAACTGGAAAGCTATCTGGGATTAGAGATCTATCTTTCTGTAATAAAGCAGGGTAGCCTACTGGCACACACAGTACTTGAATCCATAATATTCACCTTTTTTAGCATCATGCTATAGCTAACTTAGCACACACTATCACTAGTTCTGCCTACAGCAGGGACTTTTGATCAGGGATAAAGTCAACAAGCATTTATCAGGTGTTTACTATGTGTGAGGTGCTGTGCTAAGCATAGGTGATACAAAGTAAGGCAAAAATAGTCCCTGGCCACAGGTACTCACAATCTAAATGGGGAGACAGCATATAAACAATGATGTATACACAAGATAGATACAAGATAAATTGGCAGTAATTAACAGAGGGAAGGCATTGACATTAAAGGGGACCAGGTAAGGCTTCTTGCAGAAGGTGGGATTTTAGCTGAGACTTCCAGGAAGCCAGAGGATGGAGATGAAAGAGAAAGTTCCATGATGGGGGAAAGCTAGTGAAAGGGCAAGGAGGCCAGTGTCACTGGATCTTAGAACATGTGAAAGAGAGTAAGGTGTAAGAAGACTGGAAAGAAGGAACCAAATAGTAAAGGGCTCTGAAAGCCAAATAGGTTTTTTTTACATTTGATCCTAAAGGTAATAGAACCACTGGAGTTTAACATGTAGGAGGATGATGTGGTAAGACCTACAATTTAAAAGGGTCACTTTGATAGCTGAATGGAGGATAGGGTGGGGTGGGGAGCAATGAGGCAGGGAGATCCTATCAGAAGAATATTGCAGACGGCAGAGACGGGATGATGGAGGAGAAGGTACAGTGTACATTCCACCAAAATGTTTTCAAACAGATCTAGAAAGTGCACCAAACTGAATCCTGATCAGGACATCCAAGAAGAAACATTACAGTGAGTCATTTTTCCTGCCCAAGTTGGCACTGGAAATTGGAAAGGCCTGTGGATACTGAAGATGGGGTTGCATCCTGCAAAATGCACCCAGAGACTATGCCAAACAGACCCAGACTCATACCTTGTAGCCTCATGCAGGATACAGCAACAATTGCTGACTGACAGCTTTGTTGCCCGTGTTCCAGATGCAGGTCATGGATACAGTCTGGACAGAGGAAGGGGCTTGTGCCCAGGAGTAGCATTTTAAAGTGAGGAGGGATGCAGGCCCTGGCCTACGTACCAAGCAAGAAGGAAGTTCGGAAATAAGCAGCAGTGTGCTTTGGACTTGGAGTGGAGTGGGAGTTCTCGGTTCAGTTTTTTAGCACAATCTTTAAGCCTGCCGAGGAATAACTGGGGCAGGAACGTCGGACAAGAGGGAACCCTATAGTTCTGTCACCCTGAACCAGCAGCTGGCTGAAAGGATATGAGTCCAGCAGCAGCCCGTAGTTACTCAGACCCAAATCCAGGTCAGGAATTTGCAAAGTCAAGACCAAGGGGGCAGTGATCAGATTTTGCCTCAAATCAGACCACTTCGGGAAGACTGAAAGCTAGCAGATCCCCAGTCTGAGCTGTCCTTGAGATCCTGGAGTAATAATCTTCAACAATAGCACGCAAAAGCAGCAACAGGACCGCACAGAAATACTATCCAGAAGTATGCAGACCCTGGCCTTAATGTAAAGTCCAAAGTCAGAAAATAGAATAAGTTAGCAAACAAATAAAGGGTCTCACCATAAAGAGCTATTATAATGAAAGAAATGCTCAAGACACAAACTAAAAAGAAAATGACTCCAAAATATCTACAAGCAAAGCCTCAAGAGAAAAACACAACCTGGGTACAAATTCAATGAATTTCTGGAAGAAATGAAGCAAGAGTTTAGAAATGTTTTTTATTAATGAAATGAGACCTCTGGAGGAAAAAAAATAGGAAAAGATGAGTACTACAGAAAAAAGAACTGGAAAAGAAATTAACTGCTTGGCACAATCAGTAAATCATTCAATCTTTGTTAAAAGATTACGAGGTGCCAGGCACTGTGCTGAGTGTTAGAGATGTGAAAAGAGGCAAAAGACAGTTCCTGATGTCAGGGAACTTACAATCTAATGGGAGACACAACATAGTCAGAGAGAGAGAGAGAATCAGAGAGAATCATTAAGAGGGGTTGGGGAAGGCTTTCTGTAGAAAGCTGGATTTTCATTGGGATTTAAAGGAAGCCAGGGAGGTCAGTAATATGAGTGGAGAGTGTTCCAGACAGAGGGGACAGCCAGAAAGATGCCTAGAGCCAATAGATGTAGTGTCTTGTTTGTGGAACAACAGGTCAGTGTCACTAGAACAAAGAGTGTGTTGGGAAATACGGTGTAGAAGACTGGAAAGGTAGGAGGTGGCTAGGTTATGAAGGGCTTTGAATGCTAAGTAATGCATTTTGTATTTGCTCTCGGAGATAATAGAACTAATGGGTTTATTGAGTGGGGGTGGGGTGGGGTGGTAGTGACATGACCAGACCTGCACTTTAGGAAAATCACTTTAGTGACTGAGTGGAGGCTGGATTGGAGTGGGGAGAGACTTGAGGCAGGCAGACACCCAGCAGGCTATTCCAGTAGTCCAGGCATGAGGTGATGAGGGCCTGCAGCAGAGTGGTGGCAGTGTCAGAGGAGAGAAGGGATGTTGGGGATGTTGGAAAAGTGAAACTGACAGGCCTTGGCAGCAGCTTGGATGTGTGTATGAGGGGGTGGTGAGAGATAGTGGTGAGAGAGGATGACTCCTATGTTGTGAGCCTGACAGACTGGGAGGATGGTGGTGTTTTTTGCAATACCATCGTTGACTCCCTTCTTCTTCCTTATGACCTAAAAAAGATATTTGCCGGTGAGTCCCTGCAATCTCCCCGATTGTACTTCTACCCCACTACAGTCTGGAACTCTCTACATAATTGGATCGACCCTGGCCTCTTAGCGTCTCAAGTCAGTGTCTCAAATTGTGGCCTTGGCACAATTAAGTTATGGATGCGAAGCTCCTCCCGGTTTGGTATTGGTGTCTTCCAGGAAGGTTCATCTGTTCTATAGCCAGGGGGCAGGTTCTGGCACAGCCATGTCTTACTGGTTTCCCATCCCTGATGTCCGGTGGGAGACATCAAAGATTGGCTAGTGAGGTCCCCACTCCAGATGCATTAAGAGTATAGAAGATGCTAGAAAAGAGAAGGGGCAAATCCAGAGCAGAGGCAGTCAGTTGTAAGCAGACCTCATGGATCTCAGGTCAACAAATGTGTTCTACAGTTTTGACAAGAATAAAAGTCAAGCTCACTGATCTATGGTTTGGACATTTCACCTCCTTCCCTATTTTGAAAATCAGGGTAAATTTGCACAGGAGGTCCCGTAGCACCTTCTCTATTCTTCTAGATCTGTCAAAGATCATTCACAGCAGCTCTGCAATGACATTTGTCAGTCTGTTCATTGTTCCTAATTCATTCAGGATAGTTATAGGCTGTTCTATCTTTTTCTCATTTACCTTGGGCTTTTATGCTCTGACCCCCTTATTTTTCCTTCTGTCCTTCCCAGTTCAGAGAAAGATCATTGTCCTTGGAATGATGTCCTTAGAAGAGAAAACAAAAGTAAAATAGTAATTGATCACTTCAGCCTTTTCACTGTTGTCTGTTAGCTCATCCCCCCAGAACAGTAGTTCTTTAACCTCTTTCTTGCCCAATATAGTTAATCCAGCTTTTTGTTGTTTTTATTATTCTGTCCAAATCTCAGTTCTTGAGACTTTTAGCACTCCTGACATATGATAGGACAGTGCCACACAATTTGTATTCATTCATTCTTTATTATTTGCTTCCATCTTTTATACATTTGACTTCCATCTTCTATAAATTTGAATTGAGTTTCTCTCTTCAGTTCCATCATTCTCTTTATGTAGCTCCCTTTTTCTTTCTCATTAGAATCATTTCTACTTGGGTCTTTAGAATTTTACCCTTGTGTACTTTCTATCCCTTCTGGATTGAAAGTATTCCTTGTATAATTTTAACCCATGAGATTCTACTGATCTTTTCCTCTGAACTCTTTGAAATTTACTCCTCTCAAATCTAGAGACTATGACCTGGCTTTCCTTTCCTCTATCACAAATTGTGATCACAAATCACTAAGCTGCCATTTGCCCCCAAAGCTCTCATTATTACATTGCTGCATCAGCTAGCAATTCCTTCTTGTTAATACTTCTACTTGTCATTTCCTAAACTTTTTAAAATAAAAGAATGAAATGGTCATTAGGGCAAGTCACACATTTATCAGTTGCTTTACTCTTAGAAGGAAGTGTCAGCTGATGTCCAAATAGTTGAAATACCCCATCTGTTTTTTGATCCATTTATCATACTCCTTATCTAATTCTTCTATCTATCCCAGTGGTCTGTAATCTACTCACTTTTTTTGATAAACATTTTCTTCTTCTGATCTTCACTCAAATTCTTCTCCCTTTGGTTTCTGTTTCTTCACATGAATAGACCATCTTAATATGAAATGCTTTACCATCTCTTCTTGTTCATCTTGAGTGTGAAATTATTTCAGATCATCCTACCAAGTCTTTATATATAGATAAAGTTAAATTTGCCACGTCCTGTCATTTCTCTTGTTTTATTACCCACATTCTGTGCATTTGAAAAAAGACATCTGAAACCAGGGATTTTACTGTAGGTGCTCTACTTTTCTGGTCTCCCCTAGGGTCTCTCTGTTAGTCATTGCTGGCAAGCTTCTTGCCAGAGTCCTTAATAAGCTGATCCTTCACTGGGAAGATGGTCATCTGCCCGAGAGCCAGTGTGGCTTCAGAAAGAGTCAAGGCACAATGACTGGTGTTGTTGCTGCTCAACAACAGAGGGCTGTACATAATGTTCATCGATCTAGTGAAGGCTGACACTGTCATTCATGAGGGTTTGTGGAAAATCATGGCAAAATTTGGTCACCCACAGAAGTTCATCAGTGTTGTCCATCAGTTTCATGACTGCGTGGGTCCTGGATAATGGACCATACTCTTGCGCTTTTCCAGTCACCAGTGAAGTAAAGCAGGGCTGTGTGTTTGCTCCTGTGCTTTTTAGCATGATGTTTTTAGCAATGTTGTTCAGTGAGGATGAAAACATTATTAAGGTCAGATACTACGCTGACAGAAAATTATTATTTAACTTGAAAAGGCTACAAGCCCAGACTAAAATGGAGGAAGAGTTGGCATGTGACTTTTTGTTTACAGATGATTGTGCACTCAATGCAGCATCTGAAGCTAATATGTAACAAAGTGTAGATCCATTCTCTGCTGCTGGTACTAATTTTGACCTGATAATTAACACCAAGAAAACAGGTTCTTTACCACACCATCCATACATGGAACTACTGGTTATAGCAAAATGGGAAATTTTGAATGCTGTGGATAAGTTCAATTACCTTGCCAGTGTACTTTCCAGGGATATACACATTGATGAGGTTGGCGCACTCATTGCCAGAGCTAGCTCACCATTTGGGAGACTCTGAAAGTGTGGGAGAGAAGAGGTATTAAGATTGCCTACAAGACTTAAGGTCTAGAGACCTTGTGCTGCTTTATGCCTGTGGAACCTGGACAGTATACTAGTACCATGCCAGGAAATGGAATTGTTTCCATTTGAATTGTCTTAAGAAGATTCTGAAGATCACCTGGCAAGATAGGGTACTGGACACTGGGGTCTTTTTTTTTGAGCTAAACTGCCAAACATTCACACTCTCTGCAAGGAGGGCAACTCTGATGGGCTGGCCATGTTGTTCAAATGCCAAATGTAGATTTTTCTAAAGATTATTTTACGGAGAACTCACATGAGGCATCACTCATGTGTAAGTCAGAAAGGATACAAGCACACTCTCAAGGTCTCTCTGAAGAACTTTGGAATTGATTGTGAAACATGAGAGACACTGGCACAGGACCCCCCAGTATGGTGTGCCTGCATCAAAGAAGGCCCTGTACTCTGAGCGAAGTAGGATTGTAGTAGCTCAAAAGAAATGTGAGATTTGCAAATTTAGAGACATGTCCACTCCAAATGTTCACGTGGACTATTTGTGTCTGACTTGGGGTAGTCTTCCAAGCTCGTATAGTTCTGATCAGCCATAGTTGGTTACGCTGTACCTTGACCCCAACATAGTGATGTCATTTTGGTCTTCTTTGAGAAGGAAAGACAACAACCGAATCAAATCTCCCCTAAGTTCCTGGTTCTCCTGTGTTGCAACTGGCTTGTCAGATCTACTCAGTTCTCCTCCTTGCTCTCTCTTCAGTTTCAAGCCATTGTTAACAGACTCTAGGAAGAGGTTTTTTTTAACCAGCATTGTAAAGTGCGCTCCATTGTAGATCATAAGCCTCTCATGCCTATATTTTAAGCTGTGGGCCATACTAGAAATTCAAATCCTGCGCTCAATCACTATCTTCCTAAGTAGCTGTTCATGTTTCCAAATCCGTCTCTGTCAATTGGCAGCAATTGTGAAAATACTCCCTGGGCCCTTTTGGCCTTCAGATTTTTGGCCAGGGTTTTGTAGCCCTGAGCAATGATTTCAGGGTTCCTTTTGGAAGCATCTTTTCCCCCACATGAATTGTCAGTAGTGGTACTCAGACTTGTTAAGTCTCAGAATACTCTATCACACTCTGGATAATACCTACCTGGAATGACAGCAGACATGTTTGTCAGTTTAAAAAAGTGTTACATTGGTGCCCCCACAGCATGGAATCATCAAACTCTTTGGCTTATCTTTTCTTATGTTGATCACTTTTGGATGATTTCTTATCTGAAGGTACTTGTAAAATTGCATCATTTCTTGGAGTATAAGATACTGTTTCTACGAGAGATTATCCAGCTATCTTGAAATGCAGGAACTTAATTCTTAACTCTAAATGTTCAGTGGTCCTCCCTCTCTTCTTTCTAGGCCATACTCTTCCACCTTTCATTGTGATAGAGGTGAAGATTCCTGTCTACCTCTTTATGTAATTGTTAGTTTCTTTCCTCCTCAGAGCACTTCTACCATTATTTCATGAAACACTTCACTCAACTTAGAGAACAGAAATGTATTCCCTAAGTCCACTCACTTTCTTCTGTAGGAAAGTAACAGAGGTTCCTTGGTAGAGATGGAAACCAATAGCATCTTTTCTGCTACTGCAAATTTCTTCTTGCTTTTTACACTTGGTTTTGGTGGTCTCTAGTCCTTTGTCATTTTGGAGATATTACTCTAGAGTGGCAGACTACCTATTTGCTAATTCTGTTAACTGTTCTGAAAGTTATGTTGCTGTGGGCTACTGAGTAAAGCTAGGTGGCATAGTGGATGGAGCACTGGGCCTGAAATCAGGAAGACCTGAGTTCAAATCAGATTATTTACTGTGTGACCCTGGGCATGTCACTTAAACCTAAAGCCTCAGTTTCCTCAATTGTAAAATGGGGATAATAACACCACCTATCTCCCAGGGTGGTTGTGAGGATCTAATGAGATAACTTTAAGGCACTTAGAGCAGTGCCTGGCTCATAGTAAGCACTATGTAAATGCTAGCTATTATTTTTTATTTTTTGGCTAGGTAATGGGGAGTTAAGTGATTTGCCCAGGGTCACACAGTTATTAAGTGTCACACGTCTGAGGCTGGATTTGAACTCAGGTCCTCCTGACTCCAGGGCCAGTGCTCTCTCCACTGTGCTACCTAGCTGCCCCATATTATCGTTGTTAAAAGATTCATGGTAATCACTGGGGAACAAAGTAGAATTTTTTAATACAATCTGAGATCTATTTCAGTGACTTCTTTATTCAATTATTTCTTTATATAAAATTTGAAGCCATTTATGACTAATTCTTATAGCTGTATAAAAGTTTCTGTAGGTTACATACTTTATTACATGAAGATCTAATTACTTGACATGGATTTGTTCCTGAGTTATGACAATGAAACAATGAATGGAGGCAGGAACTCTTCCCACAAGTCTTGGTTAAGTCCTAGTGAATGTGGGTGCAGTTCTCAACGGATCCACTGCCCAGTGTTTTTTCTGTCAAGTGTTTTGTCTGACCCTAGACTATGGGCTGGGTTCAGAAGGGTGGAACCATTTCTGAATAAGAGGCAAGGGATCTTGGGGCTATCGGAAGTTTTCTTTGTTCCAGACAAAATAACAAATAAGGATTTAGTATGCTAGTCATTTCTTATAGCCACAAGGTATTTATTTTTTGGTGAGACAGTTGGGGTTAAGTGACTTGCCCAGGGTCACACAGCTAGTAAGTGTGAAGTGTCTGAGGCCGGGCCGCAAGATATTTAAGTTATGTCCAGTGTGCCAGCCAAAGATGAGCCATTTGTAAACTGGAAAATCCTTTTATTCTATATAAACACTGATTTACTGAACAAATATTAAATGCTTACTGAGTGAAGAGTTAGACATTGGGGGAGATACTAAATTTAGATGAGGCGTGGTTTCTGCCCTCATGGAGCTTACAGCTTACTTGGGAAGATAATACACACACACAACTAGAATATACATTATACAATAGGTATATTAGAGAATTACAAAACAATGTATTATGTGAAATCCAAGGAGGAAGATCTCTACCAACAGGGAAAGTTTTAGGGAGGAGGGGGTATTTCAGTTGCACTTACAGAAATCTAGCAGTCTTCTTCCTTGGACTCCCTGTGTAGCAAGTAGCTCTCCCTAAAGGATGGGGAGAGGGACCGCCCATCTCCCTCCCTCACACCCCCGAAGAAATGGCTGCCCTGAGCACATGGAAGCTAAGTCTCATGTCCTGCTTAGGCAGGCCTGATTTGGGCCTTTGAGATGCCACCTCTGTTTGATCTTTCCTAAACTGAGTGAAGAAATACCAGGTTTGAAGAGCCACTATGTGAGTTTGAGAGGTCTGGTGGTCCTGGGTTATTTGGCTAGGGCTGACTGGCAAGGGGAGAATTCCCCATCAACTCTTTCAGTACTCTCGAAGATGACCATCAGCTGGAGGATAAGGCCAGTCCTTGGTCTGGCTTGCCTGAAGACTAAGAGACAGGGCAGAGCTGAAGTAAAAGGTAAAATGCTTATTGATCAGCAGTCCCACAAACTGCTTCATGATTATGTTGTTTTAAACGTCAGCTTTCTGGCAGAGTTTAAGAGAAATTACTGCTGTTTTCATTTAAGTCTTTTTTCCAATGTGCGGTCATGGCTGTTCTGTGTTAAACATTCTTCTATGTGTAGGCAATATCTGTTCTGTACCTGAATCAAAAAAGAAAAAATTTCAAAAGCTATGGGGGGCGGGGGGGAAGAAGGCAGACAAGAAGGCAAGGGAACATGGCTTATTTAAGGGGTTAGGAAATGAGCACCATTTACTGTGTAGTGTACTGTGGAACAGGAGCAGCAGGAAAAGATAGAAAGACAGCATGGCATGGGACTGAGCAGGGCTCAGTGTGAGGGAAAGGAGTTTGAACTTTATGTGGTGAGTAGTAGGGAGACCCAGAGTGAGACCCAGCAGAGGAGAGGCATGGCCAGGTGGGTGTGGATGGATGAGTCTAGAAGCAGCAGCAGGAGCACACTTCACGGTGAGGAGAAAACAGAGGTAGAGTTTACTGCATCTGTGTAGTGGGGCAGTGATGAAGGCCTGTACTGGGATACAGACAGGATTAGAGGAGATGTGAGGTCATAGTTTTAGAGTTGGAGGGATGTTAGGGCTCATTTAGTACCATCCTCTCCATTTACAGATATAAGGCACCAAGAAGTAAGGTGGCTCAAATCAAAGTCTCATTGCTATGAAGTGGCAGAGTAGGGCCTTGATCCCAGGGCATCTGATTACAAATTCAGTGCTCTTCTCATTGCTGAGGTAGAACTGACAAGACCTGGTAAATGATGGGAGGAGAGGTGAGGGAGAGGGAGCATTAAAGAGAGATCTGTAAAGAGGTGATTGGAGAGGCATGGCTTTGCGTAACATTGCCAAGATACACAGCGGAAAGAGAGAACAACACTTACATTAAGGAATGAGAAGCGAAGATGGTATCAAATGAAATAAACCCATACTTTTTACCTTCTTGCTTCAACTGAGGCAGCTGGGGAACACAGAGCAGAAAACACTGGACTTGCCAGGAGTCCTTAAACCTGTTCTCTCATCTGTAAAATGGGAATTATAGCACCAACCCTCCCAGGGTTGTTGTGACCATCAGATGAGATAACAGATGTACAGTACTATAGATATGCTAGCCACTATTAATTCTTTTGCTTTTTTTGGTAATTATTAGATCAAAAGGATACATTTTAAAAAAGCAGAGTCTGATTAGTTCTAATGGTCACTCCTCCTATGATCCTTTACAGGTCCTTCTTGCCTGGTTTCTGGGTTCAGTCCCTGTCTTGTTTATCTTTTAGAATCTAGGGAGATCCTGTGAGGTTCGGGTACTTTATTCATACTACTTTGATTTTTTTAATCAGGAGTGTGTATGAGTTTTTTAATCATTCCAGGTTTTTTTTCCCCCTTACTTAGAGCTCTAACCAGGAGGTTTTAAAAAAAACAAACTTGAGAAGTGAGCAGCTCTCTCTTACTTGCTGATCTTAGAACTACTGCACCATTTGGGCACCTATATATCCCAGACCTCTCCTGAGCTTTAGTTGCCCTACTTCCAACAATATACTGGACATCTCCACCTAGGTGTCCCCAGAACAACCTCAAACTCGTGATCTTCCCTCCTAAACCAAACCCTTCTCGTAATTCCCAATTTTGTGGGCACACCACCATTCTTTAGTCCCCCAGGCTTGAGACTTAAATGCTATCTTCAACCTTATTTCATCTCCATCCCCTTATCTGCACTGACACCACAACCACCCGATTTTAGGCCCATACCACCTCCCACCTGTACTATTTTAATAGCTTTTTAATTGGTCTCCCCGCATCCCCTTTTCCAGTCCAGCTACCATACTGATATTCACATCTGACTTTCCAGCTAAGCTGGTCTGCTTATTTTCTGTGCATCAATGTCCATCTCCTGTCTTTCTGCCTCTGCACAGACTGTCCCTTCTCACTTCCACCTATTCAAACTCCTAGCTTCCTTCAAGGGCCACCTCCAGTGAGAAGCTTCTTCTGATTCTTCCTTCACATCTCCCCCCCCCCCCAATACTTTCTATTTATTTTGAATACCTCTTACATTTACTGAGATGCAGACATGCTGCTGTAGGTCCTCAGGACAATGTCAGCTCCTTAAGAGTAAAGATCGTCTCATGTTTGTATTCTCAGCATCAGCACAGAGCCAGCGCTCAGCACTCAGCAGGTGCTCATTGAATCATGGAATTTAAACATTTAGCACTTACTGGCAGGTAATCCCTTTCAAGATGTAAATTCACTTTGGGTCTGAGCCATCCTCATGATCCTACTAGGAGCTTTTCTGCAAGTTGGAACCTTGCAGACTAACTCCATGTGACCTGGGTGGGGTTAGGGTGGGGGCAACCAAGATTCCTCAGGCTGTGACCAGCCAAGGATCTCAGCACTTGCCAGTGGGACAGTCATGACTCAAACTCGTCCAAAGTCCATGAGTCTGAATTTGTGCTGGTATCAAGTTTTATATGATGGTGAGCATATGGTAGGATCTTAACAGATAATGAGATGAATTAAGTGGTGAGCTCTACAAAAAGTACTGACAATTTGAACTTTTTTGATTGACATGTGAATGATTTGTTTTTATACTTAGAATAGCTTTAAGAGAAAAGTCAACTCTTTAATAAATTTGTGATCATTTTCTAGGATTGCTTTCAGCAAAGCTATAATAATTTCCTAATAGTTACCTTACTTTTGATAGTCTATCACAGTAGAAATTTGATGCAGTTTTGTTATTTTGACTTGCAGAAGGGCTTGCAAGAAAACAAGCAACTATTAGGTCAGGTTTAGTGAGGATAAACAACTGAAGTTAATTAATTTTATTTAAACCCTCAAAACTGGTCTCCCACCATGTTACCTTCAGGGTCCTCAGTAATCCTTATTTAAATCACTGTCATTCTTAAATTTTCTTCAGGGGGCAGTAGATTGTTTAAAGATTGTCAACAAAGTCACACAGTTGATTGCCACCAAGGTAAAGTGGTTATCCTGCAAAAGAGGATGTACAACTCACAAACTCACTGAAAACAGCTTTTCAGTATTTCCATGTAAATGAGGAGTAAAGGATGCTTCATAATTGGGGCTTGTTTTTGAGCTCTGACATGCGTCACTGTACTTTCTTAGTTGTATTTAGTCTCTTGTCACTTTGAGTGTCTTACTATCATATGTGTTCTGCTGTGCATCTAGCTGGGTACTTCAGTATTTTAGGAGCAAATCTGTCATTGCATCTGTTGCATGATTTCACCAGCCCCATCACTGAAATTCTTCACAGCTTATAATATCATACATACAAGTGCTTAAGAAAGCCCTGCTGTGCCTGGAACTCTGGGATACAAAGATGAAAATGAAACAGTCCATGCCCTTGAAAAGGCCTCAAACCTACAACTCATTTCAGTCTTTCCTCAGGCTGTGGTTTGTGTGCATCAGGAAAGCTAAGATGCGTCAAAATTTCTTTTCTGTTACTGGCTCACAGTGGGACTTTAGCCAAATGATTCATCTAGTTCATTGTAATTAACTACAGCTTTAAAAACTGAAGCTCAGAGCCATAACCATTTATATGGGATCAGTCCACACATGAAAAGATACATGACATTTAAAAAGGTATACCAGAAAAATTTTTTTTTGGTGTTGAAAGGATGGTTATATTAAAATCAGTCAAAAGTAAGATTAGTTGTAACCTAGTGGAGGGAACAGGGAAAGATGATGAAGTGCTAAGATGATGCGCTTTAAACACCTCAATTTTACCATGAACAAAGACAATCTTAATTCAAGGCTTCTTTTTCTCCACAGAAGGTCCAGCTATCAACTAGTAACATAGGTCACAACCAGATTTCAACCTTCTTAACATCTAAATTTCTATTAATCCTTGCACAATTTATGTAACTATAATGATGCTTTAATTTAAAGGTTATGATGGAACTTTTTGTATACAGAGAAATGGAACAGCAATTTAAGCCCAGCTGATAGGATTTTTTTTATGCAGACATTAATGGTGGCACTAAACATCACTGTTTTAAATATATACATAATATACATTTTACATATATATATCTACATATACATATATTTAGTATTGTTATCTGCAAGAAAAAAAAACATGGAAAAGTCTGAATTGCACACACATAGCTTACTTGCTTTCAGAAACAATGTCTAGAAAGCAGCAGTGTTTCAAGTCCTTTCAGATTAAATATATTGTTTTTGATTTCCACAAAGCTGAAGGCCATGGCTACTGGTGCTTTAATATTATTTCTTACTAAAAATATGCTACTGCCATAATCCTTCCCCAGTTAAAGGTCATGAGTAGTGTTCACAATTTTAAAGGACATATGCTGCTGAAGACACTTGAAAGCATTGGTAAGCAGGAAAATCATTAACTATTCTCACAAAACACAGGCTTCCAAAACCAGTCCCTTATGATACTATTAAAAAAAACATTGTCCAAATTGTTTTATTTTACATAAACAAGTCCTTTTTATTTGCCCCTTTCTCAAAATGTATACAGAAAGCAAAGTTACCATGTAATTAGCTCTTCACTTCTGCCAAGTATTATTTTTTCCTAGAAATTTTTCAAGAAGTTCATGAGTCTTTAAACATTAGATTTCAATATTCATCATCTTCATCAGAATCCATTACTTTTCTTCTGTTGAACTGGAGAGGAAAATATAAGAGTATGTTACAATGTGTCTGAACTGAAATTAAGGCTCTGAGAAGCAAGAAAAATGTTTTAGTTAACTTGATAGCAAAAAGTTTGATTCTTCCCTATTACTACTTAGTTAATTAGTTGTCTGCAGTAAGCTACTACTGGCAGGCAAGATGAAGACATCTGTGAATATTTTAAATAAAGAGTTTTGGTCCTTTTGGTGTGTTAGCTGACTGATCCAAGAATTATACAGGATATTTACAGAGGGAAAAAAATTTAATGAAAACTTCTATTAAATGTGTTCAAACTAGCATTGTTGTTTTTACTATGATACTTCAAAACTTAAGTGTAAAAATACCTTCCGCCAAAATTAAGTCATAATTCTACATTTCACGAGTTGTTACTGCCAACCTTCCCATGATGAGTCTCCCTGCACTTAGCTTAGCTGCTCCTCAGGCAAAAAAGTCACAGTTCTGTCATCTGGCTGGTAAGCCACCTTATGCTTTGTCTTTGAGGAATCACCCCAAAGCCTCATTGTGGTGTGAAGACTTTAGTGAAAAGGGTTTGATATATGAGCAGCATTAGTCTTAGTAAAGAGATTTTTTTTTTTGGAAGCTTACTTTTACAATATTCAGGTTACTTCAAGAAAACTTACCTTAACTGTTATTTTCTTTTCTGTTTGCTGGCTTACTTTTTCAAGAATTTCTATCAATCCTTGCTCTGATACCTAGGATAAAAGAAGTAGAATAAAAGTGACTATTTATTTCTCCTTTATACATGCAGTTTAAGGGCTGAATATATTTTTCAAGATTATTAAACCAAAAGATACACATCTCAATAATGATACAGACACTCTAAAATCTTTTGAGTCTCATTCCTGAATTGGGAAATGGAGGCATAACTGAAGTCAAGACCCAGGCACGTCTACTGCCAGTGAAGAGTGTCTTAAGAGGTGAAAAGCCGTATCAACGTGCTTAGCTTACAGGAAGAAGTAAAAGACAGACTTACGAGTGACCAATGGCCCAGTGAAATAACCATTCTGGGTAAGAGTTTTTATTCTATTTTACCCATGAAGGTTTCAACAAAAAACCTTTCTAGACTTCTGCCTAATATTAGTTATCTTTCCTCTATTAATGATATCCAATTTATCATGTATATACCTTGCTGCATGTTACATAACCCCGTCCATTAGACTGTAAGCCTTGAGAGCAGGGACTGCTTTTTGTCTTTCTCAGTGCTTCACACAGTGATTGGCACATAGTAGATAGTTAAGAAATACTTTCTGACTGCCTAATCCTTTATAGTTTACCTATGGAAGTAAGAGCATTCAGGAACCATGTTTCTCTTCTTTATTGTTTACCTTTTAGTTACTGTTCTGGGCAATTAACTAGGCAACCCCCTATGACCCATTAACACAGATAATTAAAAAAAAACCCTGTGATCTCACAAGTCAAAGATATTATACAACAATATCAGATAACACCTAGGAATTTCAGGCAGGCCAAGTAGTTACATTTTAAGAAGGAAGAGGTAGCCGATGAGATTTCTCCTGCCTTTCTTTTGCAAATTCCTGGTAAAATACTCTTCTATGGTCTGATGTGGCAGAGATTTAACTTGGAAGAATATGCTTCACTGACAGAGAGGGAGGCCAAGGACTCACCTTTCCACTCAGTTGCCCATATCTTGCCATCTGTATGAGGTAGTTCTCTACTGCTTTGGCCTTTTCTGGCTTTACAAGTGCTAAATTACTTACTGAGATAAAAACAAACAAAAGACATGACATATAAATACATAGATATTTTTATATATATATGTATATACATACATACACACATCCACACACTCACACACATATATACTGTATAACCAATCTCTGAGGTATCAACACTAAACAAATACCAGGAGCTGTCATATCACTTTATATACCAAGTAAATGCCAAAATTTATCATCCTCATCATAAATTCCATGTAAATAAAACATTTCTTCCTTATCATTCACTACTTATGAGCTACAGGGTTGTCTTACTGTACTTTTAAACAAAACACTTTTTTCTTTTTTGGCTAAAGGAAACACTGGGTTAGTGATACACACAAAACCCTCTCCAACTATCACTTTTGGCCCAAATTAGGCTTCAGGTAATAATGTTCCAAGATACAGTTTTACTTGATTGCTATGATTTAAGAGGTAATAACTCGTTTTATACTTTACTCAATATGTACCTAAGCCTGAAAACCTTATCTCCTGCAAGCAGAAGAAACAGCTGGTACTCTCTCTCTCTTAAAACCAATTTAAGTACCTAGTACTAAGTCTGACTTCACATTCTTCTAAGTAATAGTCCATTTCAAATGTATTTAAGATTAAATAAACATTTAACCTAGAGATAGCAATAGTAATTTCATTACCAGTAGAGATGCCCTTTGTTAGGTAACTTAAAACCAATATTATTTCAACAGAGAAATTTCATTTAAGGAAATCGAAGATGCTTACACCTGGCCCGTGCTGACTGATCCAGAACTTGAGCTAGAATATTGTTTCTCATCTCTGCTTCCCTGTAAAGAAAGACTAATTAGACAAAGCAGAGATGCAAGGGGAAAAGCATTCTAGGTGAAAGGAAAGGTATAAGTAAAGGCACAGCAGTAAGAAAATGATATATTTGGGAAAACACAAGAACATAGTGAGGCTGAAAAGGTACTTTGAACCCAGATGGGAGAAGACCTCAAACGTCAGGAATCTGGACCTGAATTAGTAAAGTAGCCAATGAAATGAATAAGGCAGTATTGTCCATTCTCGATGCCTTCCCCACCCCCCTCCACTCCCACCCATTGACCCAGGAAATAATGTAAGTTTGAGAGCTATAACTAGTTCCCTTTTTGCTCAGGGCCTTGTAAATAAATAGTAGTTGTTTAATAAATATTTACTGAATTAAATTAAGGGGGTACCATGAAGACCAGGGAGACCAATAATCTTTTGTCTAAGTGAGAGGTAATAGGGGTCTGAATTAGGCTATGAGAACGGAGAGGAGAATGCAAAAGATGTTGCAGAAATGAAATTGATAAAGATTTGCTGAATATGGGTGTGAGAATCTACGGAGGGACAAACAACACATACCAAATAAATAGAAAAGAATTTACAAAGTAAGATAAATAAGTATTCGATATAAAGGTCAAAACTAAAGAGTGAGGAAAAACTTAATCACATAAAACAAGATTTGAGGGAATTTCTGCTTAACCTCAAAAAGAAAAAGCAGCCTCTTCCTTTAAAAAAAAAAAAAAGTCTGATGCTGATTACGATTTCCCTTACTTACAGTTTCCTGAAATTTAGCAGCAGATAAAGTTATCAACATATGCTTTAGCAGCCTCATTTCACATAATGGCTTTTCTGCCCATCCCTTATCTTTTACCCAGATTTAGAATTAAGCATATAAATTAACTAAGGAAAAGGAAACAGATATATAGTAGAGATGGACTTTATAGCTAAAATAATTTCCAAGAATGACAGGAATATCTGCTCAAGACTAGCTAAATAACATTATTTTGAAAATTCCATCACTTAGGTCACGTTCAAAATTTTACACAGCTGTTCTCTATATACCTTAGGGATTTTTGCTGAGAAGCTTGGCATCTTGGGTTAGAAAAATCACATCAATTGTGAGATGATTTTTATGTGTGATTTGTAATGACAGTCAATTAGATAAGGTAGCTAAAGTATTACTTTCAGTTTGTTCCTTCTTTCACAGCCACTGTTGTTCCTTAATCATCCATAAACTTTGAGGTTTATACTACATTCAGGAAGGTGGGAAAATTTCTATGGAGCTTGGTACAGTTTCTAGAGTGGGAATTAAATGAATCATAGAACAGCTAGAAGAGACCTTTAGATAATCAGATTTAACAACGTGCAGAGAAGTAAACTAACTTTCCAGTACAACAGGACTGTGTAGTAGTAGACCCAAGACTAGAACCCTAATCTCCTGATTCTCAATTCAGTGTTCTATTCACATTATGTTTTCCTTTAGTTGGTAAAATATTAAATGATCTAAGAAATCAGGGCTTGGAGAACAGTTGCTGGCACTGCTTCTTTCTAACTCCTGTAGAAAAGTATAAGCCATTCCCCCAAACACCATGTAAATCATTCCTTTTTCCTCCCCACTGATATGAAGTGATATTAGTTAAAAGCAAGGAAACTGGGAACAGCTAGTTATTTCACTTGAGAGAAAACAAAGGCTTAATAAAAGGAAGTACCAAGAAAACTCCTGAAATTGGTAGACAGATTTTATATATACACATATATATACACACACATATATGTGTGTATATATCTGTATACACATATATGTATATATACATATACACACGTTAGAATTTCAAAATTTCGTGTATATATGTGCACACACATATGTGTATATATGTATACATATATGTATACATATATGTACACACATGTTATATTTTCAAAATTTCATTTCCGCTAACTAAAGGAAAAATCCCAGCTCACTAAAAGTTCATAGCTCTTGGTCATACCTGTGTTTTGCCTCCTGTTGTGCTGGGTCACCAGAAGAGTCCTGCAAAGACATTTCTCTTTACAATCAAAGGATTCAGAGCTATAAAGATGAATTAAAAGGCAGTCTGGCATGGGGGGTAGAATGCTGGACTTAAGAGTGAGGAAAGCCTCAAGTCCTGTTCTGGCTACGTGGATACGGACAAGTTACTTAACCTCTCAGTGCCCTAAACCAGAGATGTCCAACTCCTCAGTGGTCCTGAATCAGATTAAAATGTAATTGAGAAATATTTAACATATTAAATAAAAATACAATTTTTCTAAGTCACTATGCAGCCTACAGGAATCCATTTCTATTTGAGTTTGACACCACAATCCTAAGCAACCCTTTAGGACAGTGCTTTCCAATGGCTGCCTCTTCAAGGCAGTTTGGTATAGTGGATAACACCTTGGATGAGAAGTCTGAAAGACATAGGTTTGAATCCTGTCTCAGACACTTACCAGCTGTGTGACCCAGGGTAAGTCACTTAATCTCTCTTGGTTTCAACTTCCCCAACTAAGAAATGAGGGGATTGGATTAACTGGCCTTTAAAGTTAGGGTCCTATGAACCACTACATTTTATTTCTGACATAGCTCTGAAACAGTTTTCCAAATGGTTTACAAGGCAAGCATTTTAAAACTCAAACAAAAAGAATGCTTGGCTACCATTTATTGTAGCCAATTTTGCCATTTGATTTCCTCTCAGTCATTAGACCATCACAATAATTACACTCTTCATATACAATCATAAAATCCTACTTTTGCTATTAAAAAGGTGGGATACTAATGCGTTGTAGCCTTTCCTGCCAAACTCCACAAAATATCCAAAAACCTTATTATTGGTTTGACAAAAAACTTTTGGCCTCAGAAAGCTCAGGAAAAAAAAAATAGGAATATATCTTAAATTGTATACCACTAAGAAATAATTACTGTGGAGAACTGTCTTTGCAAAGCAATCAATAATGTTCAAAAAAATTGAAAGACCACAAATTTACAGCTGGAACCTGAGGCCATATAATCCAACCCTCTCACTTTACAGACAAAGAAACTGAGGCCTAAAAAGGTAAAGTGACTTACCCAAGGTCACAGGGGCAGTATCAGAAGCAAATGTGAATGGAGTTTGATTCCATATCCTGTGCCCTTATATTTTTATTTTTTAAACTGGGCTGGAAACAAGACAGCCTGGTACTTTCCCCCTCCATCATATTGATGCCTGGCTTAGTGTGGACACCGGACAGCTTTGGACATTGTTGCTCACAACCACCGAATTCAAGTGATTCACCAGCCTCAGTTTCCCCAGTAGTAGGAATTATGGGTGTGGACAACCAGCTCTTTCCTCTGGACCGGCTACTTCTTAATTACCATAATAATGGAAAAGCGTATTATATCCTAGATGTAAAGCAAACTAGAAGGTTACTTAAACACTCTCTGAGGCCTCAAACAATTTGCATCTGACTTAGCATTCCAGCTTTACCAAAGCACAGACCTAACAAATGACGTTTTGGGTTTTTTTTTCCCGAGATGCCAATTTACATTCTGAGATTCCGGGGGTCACAATGCTAAGTAACTAGACGGGTACTTAAGAACACCCAGCTTTCCCCTTTCCCCTCCCCATCTTCTAGAAAACGCGAAACCCGGGCCTGAAGAGTAAACTGCCCACCTCCCAGGGCTCGGGGCGGGGCTCCTCTCAGCTGGGGGCCCCGCTAAGCACCCCTGCTTGCAGTGCCAAGGTAGGACGACACGAGGGGCGGGTGGACGGCCCGATCACTTGGGCAGGGGGCTGCCCCGGCGCTGGCCTGCCAGCTCCGGAGAGCTGGGGCAGAGCCAGCGGGCTCCCTGGGCGAGAAGCCCCGGCCGCCCGAGCATCCCCGGCCGGAACCCGCTAAGGGCCGGGGCGGGGCCGGCTGCCCCAACTCCCCGAGAGACCAAAGCTCGGCCCGGGGGCCGCTCTCCGACACAACACGTCCCGGCCCCACGCCGGGGGCAGGCGGGATATCCTGGGCACTCCCAGACCCCGCCTCGGACACACCCCGGCCGCAGCGGGGAAGCCGCCCCGGACGCCCGGGCCTGAGGGCCTCGGCGGGGCCGGCGGCCACTCTTACCCCGTGCTTCGCCTGCAGTTCGGCCAGCCTCTGCTTTCGCAGGGCCTCCAGGTCTTCGTCTGCCATGGCGGGGCTAGCGGGCTGGAAGACGAGCTCACTAGATAGCACCAAGGACCGAAGCCCCTCGACTCCACGCGAGCTTTCCTACTACGCACGCGCCCGCCCCAGGCCTCTTCACTCTATCCCCGAGCCGCCGGTAAGGCGCTGGCAAGGGGAGGCAGGTGGAAGGCCGAATCATCGATTATAGGCGGCAGCGGGTGGGCGTGGCTATGGAGAGGCAGGAGGGAGCTCCAGGGAGGGTGTGAGGTCACAGGGCGGGAGATTTGATCCTTTGGGAGGTCTGACAGTCGAAACAGACCCCCAATACCAGGTTATTGTTAATCATAGTAACAATAATAATACTTAGGCACATAACAACTGTAATAAAATCACATTTTTATGATAAAATAGGCATTTATACAGCACTTTAAGATTTGCAAGATGCTTTAAGTGTACTACTTCATTTTGTCATCTCAACAGCCCTCTGAGGCACTATTCACGTTTTACAGATGAGGGAACTGAGACCGAGAGAGGTTAAGTGATTTACATAAGGGTCAAGAATACAGGGTCTAAGGTGGGGGACACAGTCTCAGGTCTTCTGGACTCCAGGTCGAGCACTCAAACCACCATGACACCCTGCTGCTCTATAGACTGCTTAAAGTTAGGCAAAGTGCTTTATATACCTTATCTCATTTGCTCCAAGAATTTCCTCCCCATTCTCCTCTCCCCCTCACCTCCCCTTCCCCCATACCCCTGCTTCCATCTCCTGCCCCCCCAGGGAGTTGTCCAGAATAAGCAAGGCACTCTTGAGCTAACTCCTATGCCTACATAATGCTCCTGCCTGCTGGAAGGTGGGTGGCCTTGGGTGTCTCTAGACACACCATCTCCATGTGCCAGGAGTCAGTCTATTCCAGGGATGGGGAACCTTCGACCTTGAGGCCACATGTTTGGCCCTTTGACTAAATCCGAACTTCACAGAACAAATCCCCTTGATAAAAGGATTTGTTCAGTAAAACTTGGACTCAGTCAAAAGTCAGAATCCAAATCTGGTACCTTTCTCAAAGAGCTGCTCTCTAGTCACTGACTTGGGCTCACTGCTAAGTAGTTAGAATACTTTCCCATCCCCTAATACTCAACCACTCAACTCATTCCAGTGATCCTGAACATTTTACTCCCCCCCCCAGAATATCCCATGTCTACACTCTTGTCCACATCAACCTTACCCAACCTCTCAGCGTTCCACTACAGATCTAGCCATTCCTTACCCTGTACCCTGCTGAATACTATGTATTTAACAAACTTCTTTTTATCTTAAACTTCTTTCTTTCTCATTCTTTCCATCTTCTGGCCATCACTGAGACACGGCTCTCTCTCAGTAACACCACTTCCCTTGATGCCCTTTCCAATGCTGGCTATATTTTCTATCATATCCCAGACTCAGGGAGTCTCCTAGGCTGTGGGAGGGAAGGGAAAGGGTTGAGGAATATTCCTCAACTTTAATTTCCTCTTCCAGACTCTTTCTTGTCTGTCTTCACTAAGTAACTTCTCCTCCCTTAAGGTTCATGCTATACACATTTATCACCCATTTCAGATCCTGGTGGCTGTTATCTATAGATCCCCAGGACATTCTTCTTCCTTCCCTCAATGAGTTTATTGCCTGGTTCACAGTTTTTCTTTCCTCTTCTCCTGCCCTCATACTGTGAAACTTCAACATTCTCCCTCAAATAAACTAATATCTCCTTTCCTCAGTCTATTCCATTGATTGACTTATTCTATTTCAGCTCTACCGTATGGTCATACCTTTGACCTCACCATTACCCATAAGTGTCCTACTTGCATGTTTATGAAATTCCTTCATTGGATCATAACTTTTTATCATTCTGTCTTTCCCTCTGCCTTAAGAATCCTAACCCCATTCTTTGTTTTCATGGTGACCTCCATTGCCTCAATCTCCAAGTTCTTTCCCAGGTGATCAGCTCTGCCCCTGACTCTTTTCCCTGTCTTGACCTTTGATGAGCTCATGCTAAACCATCTTCCACTCTCAATTCCCTTGCTGATCATCTTGCTAAATATCATTCCTGCATTACTCCCACCATCTACCTCTTTCTGTCATAGTCACATATTGTTGAATAGAACTGGAGGAAATCACAAAGTCAAGGTGATTATACATCTGACTATACATTTGTTATCTAATCTCCCTGGACCCTAACTATAACTAGCTAAACATTCTATTGCTTCCCAATCTATCTGCTATCCCATTCTCCAAATCAGATGTTGCAAACCTCCTCTTTCCTCAAACTTCCCATAGCACTTGATCCTCCATCTTCTCAGCTGAAGACCTTGACTCATACTTACAAAAAAAAATAGGATCAGTTACTGAGACCTCTACCTTTTCCCCTTTTCTGCATTTCACCTATTACTATTACTATTACTATTACTATTACTATTACTATTACTATTACTCTATTACTTCCCTAACTGGACGGTTCCTACCTCTCCAGCCTTCTTATACCTTTTTCCCCTCATATAACCTAACTCGACTGTCCTCTTTGCAGTTCCTTGAACTCAACACTCCATCTGCCATGTCTGTGCCTTTCCTGCCTGTCCCTCCATGCCTGGGATGCTTTGCCCTTTAGCCCCCAGTCTTAAGTTTCCTTGGCTTCGTTCAGGACTCCTCCTTTTGCAGAAGTCCTGCCCTTTTCAGAGTGCCCTGTTTGTCTCTTGTATGTACAAGTTATTTGCATATTTCCCTCATTAGAATGTATACTCTTTGAGGGCAAGGACTGTTTTCCCCCCTTTCTTTGTGTCCTCAATGCTGATCACAGTGTCTGACACAATAATTACTTGTAGGGGCTACTCTCCACATCACATTTCATTAAAAAATAAACACACAAAAGATTGCTTCAAAGTGATCTGTGATCTTATTTATGTGGGACACGCAGGCATACTGTAACCCATTTGTGCCTTCTCATCCTGGGATACATCCTTTTTTTTTTTTTGGAGGAGGCAATTGGGGTTAAGTGACTTGCCCAGGATCACACAACTAGTAACTGTTAAGTGTCTGAGGCTGGATTTGAATTCAGGTCCTCCTGACTCCAGGGCCGGTGCTCTATCCACTGCGCCACTTAGCTGCCCCTGGGATACATCCTTTTTCAGAGAAAATACAATGCATTAGAGGCCTTTCTCTGGATGCTTATCAGTACCCAATTTATGTCTCTGTTATCCCTCATTCTTGGTAAATTGTAGTTGGTGAAGTAGATACAGCATTGGGCCTGGAATCAGGAAAACCTGAATTCAAATCCAGCCTCAGATACTTACTAGCTATGTGACTATGGGTAAGTTTTTAAACCTCTGTTTGCCTCAATTTCCTCATCTGTAAAAATGGAGATAATAACAGCACCTACTTCCCAAGGTTGTTGTGAGCATTAAATGAGATAATAATTGTAAAGCAGTTAGCACAGTGCCTGGCACATTGTCAGTGTTATATAAATGTTAGCTCTTTTACCTTTTCCTATCATAAATTTCCTTCATGACATCCCTCATGCCACTTCTTGCACCAGAGTCATCATTGGTAATAAAATGCAGTCTTTCTGAGTCATAACTAGGGCAAAGTGATTAGGATTTTGCCCCAGGGTGGTAAAATTGAGAGGGCATTGAAAGCACTTACACTCCTTCAGCAGAGAAGAAATAACTGAGAGCACCTGTGATTTCATTAGGGTTAAAAAAACTTCTGGTATAGAAACTCCCTTCATCTGTTGCAAATTATTAGCTCATCTGCAATTTATAATCTTAGTTGTTGGGGATATTGAAAGCTGCCTAGGGCCACAAAGCTAGTATGTTTCAGAGGCAGGACTTGAACCCAGGTCTTCCTGATTCCAAGTCCATCTCTCTATCCGTGATGCCTCTCTAGCAGCTGGCTAGGAAGAATATTAAAGTTAAAATTAGAAGTCACTTTTCTAATGCTGATGCAATCCTATTTTTTGCCAGATTTATTTCAAGTTTTCCGAATAGCTCTTATCAAAAAAGGATTCAATTCTCAAGTAGTTTATTAAACATAGGGCTATTGATTTTTATTGTTTCTGATTCTTGCTTATCTAATATGTCCCAGTCGTCTACTTTAAAATTTAAATCAGTACCAAATATTTTTGATGATTACCTTTTCATAATATTGATTGGGGTCTGATATGTTCTTCTTTCATCCCTATTTGTCTTTTGATGACATGTGCTTAATAAAAACATACAGTTTCAAAAAAAAAGTCACTTTTCTCTGTTCCCAGAGATAGACTATACATCTGGAGTCTTTGCTCATACCTGCTTGGTGAGTGTGTGTGTGGGGGTATAGAAGGGGGTATCTGTTTACCTTTTCCACCCCCAACAATTGAATTTGTTTTAAAAAGTTGATTTGAGGGAGATTTTTGCTGTTGCCCAGGGCATTAAAAAAGGCTACTTACAACCACCACCTACCTGCTTAACATGCATCTCTCCATTGTCTTTTGGGTCCCCTGCAAATTTGGCACTTTGGAGACTAGGGTATTCCAAGATTATAGAAAGGGCTAGGCATTGGGCCTGTGACTTCACTGGTATGGGGAACTCCTGGATGATATCTATCTATCTATCTATCTATCTATCTATCTATCTATCTATCTATCTATCTATCTATCTATCTATTTATCTATCTATCTATAGTACATATATAAGATATTGTTATACATATTTTGCCAATGAGATTATATTTCTAGAGCCTATTGATAAAATTTAGAAATGAACTTTTAAAAAAATTTCAGCTTTTTTTTTCAGCCATGAATGTCTCACACCTTTGGTTTCATTACATTCTGGTTATGGCACTATTCCTGTTTAGACCAATAAGCTTGCTTGCCCTCATCCAAGAAATCTTAATAGGTTTCTTTCCATTAAAAATGATCATGAAGAACAGCTCAATGCATGAGATTTTGACAGGTTTTTTTTTTAAAGCATTCTTTAGCTGTATTCCAGTCTCTGACTCCCTTATTAATAAAAGCTGGATCACTATGACCTTTGTTTGCTGGATCATTAGGAGAAGGGAAATAATAGGAAAAGCAAAAATCTGTTCCTTTGATGAATGATATTCTAACTACCTATACATTTCTTACTAATCAGAATGAAAACCAGAATGGAAACTATTTTGGTTAGTCACTGTTTTTCTTCTAGGGAAAAAAAAAATACTCAGTCTAGGCTGATATGGACATCTAGACCATCTAGTGGTATCAATCTCAAATGGAAATGGGAGATCAAACCCTCCCTAAAGATCCCCACCACCCATTGATTTAGAAAACCAAATGTTAACATTATACATGTTCTATGGTATTTTTATTTATTTTGTTAAATATTTCCCAATTGCATTTTAATCTGGTTGGGAAGCACTGGGAAAATAGTCTCCTATTTGATGCCTGTGCTCATCAAGATTGGTATTTTTTTTTTTTTACTTTTTTTTTTTTGGTGAGGCAATTGGGGTTAAGTGACTTGCCCAGAGTCACACAGCAAGCAAGGTTGTTTTTTTTTTTAATGTGTCTGAGGCAGGATTTGAACTCAGGTCCTCCTGATTCCAGAGCCAGTGCTCTATCCACTGTGCCATCTAGCTGCCCCCAAGACTGGTATTCTAATTTATTTTTTGGAATATGATTGAGTCAATAGTTGAAATGTTTGATGACTTTGCATACAACTGTACTAACTTGAATTAAGAGACAAATCTTGTTTCAGTTAGTCATTTCTCAGCTTATTGAATGCCCGGGACCGGTAGTAATGTTATCTTCCAGTAAGTTCTTAACTGAGGTGTGCAAGGTATTTGTACTACTATCAACACATTTATTATAATTTGGTTTGTCTTCTTTTCTTATCCTAAACTGATTCTTATCTTAACATTTAAAAGGGGATACTATATTATTGAGCTAATATAGAAAACCAAAAAAGCTTGCTAAGCTATTTCAGTAGAGTACAGGTGATAAAGATTACAAACACTACACTCTTCTGAGCATGCTTGGAGTGGCCAGTTGTACAGATCAAGGAGTAGTAGTTAGAGGCGCAACTCAGCACCAGCTCAGAAGTTTGGGAATTCATGCTGTGAGCAAACCTTCAGCCTTCCATGGATTTTTACAAACATTTATTTTCGGCAATTCAATGCTTATTGAATAATAAAGCAATGTATATTCTAAAATGAAAAGTGTGTGTGTGTGTGTGTGTATGTGTATCTCTCTCTCAGCATGTATACACACACACACACACACACACAGCTATATTTGCATACATATATAGTGTGATTAAATTAAAATGCAAAGTCACTTTTAAAAAGACATTAGAGTGGGCTTGGTCACATCCAGCAGACTCTGTATCAATACCCTTGGGTGAGAGATGATTTCTAAGGCTCTTTCCAATGCTAACTTTCCATGTTTCTATAACTGGGGAGAATTTTGGTACAGAACATGTCATATTTTTCCCCCGTGTTTTCCTCTATTTCTCTGTTATTGCTACAGTGGAGAGTGAATAGAAGAGCCCTCCCTCTCCATAGAAAACTGGGAGACCAGAAGGAGTTAGTCACTTTTTCCTTGTTAATCCTAGGTATTTGGTGTGCCATGTTCAATCAAGGCACCAAGCTTGCTGGGGTTTGGGTCAAAGAAGGGAGTACTAACCTTCAGTAGGGCAGACTGCGCTTGTTTGGAACCAAATACACCTGATTGTTGGGTTCCCTGAGCCAGCAGCAGAGGGAGCCCACACTCCACCAAATAGCATTGAGTTTATCCTCCAAAACAAAGCCAAAAACACAATTATTGTCGTGGGGGATTTTTTTTTTTTTTCTGTGCAGTATGTCCTCACAGATGAAGCTTTAATCTACCTCGTACATCTCTGCTGCTGTAAATTCATGCTCCATTATAGCACCATATGCTTTGATTTTCCCAAAGAAAGCTGTAGCAATCCTCTCTGTTCACTCTGGCTTTTTAGCTGTTTATACTGCGTGTTTGATTGCATATTGTTTTCTTACACACTTAAAGGTTATGTCTTAATAAGTTGTTTTAAATGAGTTTATTAGCAATGATCCCGCAGTTGATGAGCTTTTATGTCATGAGAAGGTATCATTGAAATCATTGGCAATTATAATTCGAGATTCAGGAGACAGAAGGAGAGTTTGGCCCATTAAAAAAAAAATCTGGAGGCACCAAACACAGTGGTTTGAGTTTCATCTTGTTGTCTAGTCAGCTGCCTCTTTGTCTGTTCATCTGCTCCTAAGTAATAGGTATTGATGCTCTTTGCTCAGAGCGAGCCTATTTCACATCAAATAACATGTGGTATGTGGAATTGTATTTTTCAAAATCATTATGGACTGATTACTAAAGCGAGGCAAGATGTCTGCATATCGGGAGATTGGGTTATAATTATGTTTAAAACTAAAACAAGGAAACAAACCCCAACTTCTTTTGTAGGACTTTTTCTGGGAAAAAAATAACTTGTCCACCCCAATACCCTCTCCCTTCCAATCAGATACTATTCTTCTTTCTTTAGATCTCATGTAATGTTTGTACCTGCCCTAGGCTTTTAGCATTATATCCTGCCTTACTGTTCATAGGATCAAAAATGTAGAGCTGGAAGAGAACTGAACTTCATGGTTGTCTAATCCAAATCTCTAATTTTTTTTTTAAATAAATGATGGAATTGAGAGCCAGAGAGGAGAATCAGGATCTGAACCCGGGTCCTTTGTCTCTAAACCCAGTTAGTTCTTTCTCTTGAACTACACATGTTATTAGAATTTATGTTCTGTCATCTCTTCCCTACTAGGTTGTAACCTCTATGAGGATAAGAATCATATCTTCTTCATCTTTATCTCTCCCCTGATGTTCTGCATTATTTTTATTTTTGGCAAAAATTTGAGCTACTTTCTAACTCTGTACATTTTTCAATAATTCTTAAATAAAGCCATAAATAGATATTTTGGCTCTGAGGGCAAGCAGCAAGAATCATGTACCCTCAAATCAACTTTGTAATTCATTATTGTAATTCATGAAAAATAGTACAAGTAGGAATTAAGATCAATTTAGGTGAGAAGATAGAATTAGATGCTTATGGTGGCTCTTATGTTGCTGAAAGAGGCCACATGAGGCATGCCTTACAGAATGAACTATTTGTATTTTTTGTTGCATATGTTATACTGAAATAGCATCACAAGTTTGTGGTTTTTCATTTTAATTTAATCATATAGTATTCCCTTTTACATTTTAATAGGGCTAGGGACTGGACCTTTGATTTCATTGGAGCAGAGAACTCCCAAATAAGGAAACACCCTCTACAGATGTAAGTTGGCACCTTCTCTGCAACTCAGTCTTAGTTCCCTAGCTCAGCAAGAGGTTGAGTGACTTGTCCGTGATCATACAGCTATGTGTCAGAAGTAGGATTTGAATCCAGGTCTTTCTGTCTCCAAGGCCAGTTCTCTATGCACCGTGATATACTGCCTGTTTTAACTTTTAATACTCTCTCAGTTTTGGTGTCCTAGAACAAAATCTAAGTTGTCCCGCAGTAGTTACAACTCTGTTCTTAGAGGATCTGTCCTCCCCCCACAGATGCAAATTGCAATTGCCCTGTGGCTTAATAGCCAGTTTTTGCAGACAGCTATAGCCAAAACATTCATCATCTTGTAGCCAACTTGGTGATGAGCCTCTTCTGATTTAATCTGGTTCTTTCTTGAATGGGAGATGTAATAATTTGTCACAGACATACACTCAAATGAATGAAAGAACTGACCATGCTCTGATAACATCCATGTTTGCATGATTTTTTAAAAATCATGGGCAACATGAAAGAGGGGATAGAGAGCCAGAGTCAGAAAAATCTGGCTTCAAGTCTTGCCTTTGATTATCAGGCAAGTCACTTGATCTCTCATTGTCCCCAGGTGACTCTTTACGACTATAAGCTGCAGAGCAGTTTTTGACCCGCATTGGTGGAAAGAGTCTTCTTTTGAAAGTTCCCTATACCAATGATATCAAAGGTATGACATAAAAACAACAACAAATACCAATAACAACAACAAAAACTAGCTATTATTGCACCAAAGACTAAGGGTCTTTGATGATCTATGTGTATATTCTCATAAATGCTATGGGTTGTTGCTTTTTTAACTTAGAAAGAATGAGAGAATTTCTTCCTTTTAAAGAAGTATAAACCAAAATGAGAAAAATGACAAAGTAGTCTCTGTGATCCATCCAAGATGCCTCCATCATAGAATAAAAAAAGTTGGAAGGCACCTAGAGAGGTCAGTTAGTTCATTCTCCTTCCTCTTCATAAGACTATGTGCAAATGATCCCAGAAAATCATTCCCTATCCTTTTCTTGGAAAAATGTCCAGAGAAGAATACAATTTCACTCCCAGGGTAGAAACTCTATATTAAAACCAAATCTCACCCTCTTGCATAGCAGTCGCAAAGAATGCTGTTTGCATGCCCAAGTTAGAGATGACTAATCCAGTTCAATTCAATTCCATTAAACCAGGGTTGGGGAACCTGTGGCCTTGAAGCTACCCCTGAATTAAACAATTCAACAAATAATCACTAAATGCCTTTGAGGTACAGATTATAAGTACTTATTGAATATCTATCTTGAGAATGGTTTTATGCCAGATGGTCAGGGGGATACAAAGATGTATAAGGTATAGATGTCTGCCCTCAAGGTTTTTCCAATTTTATAAAGGGGATAAAAACATGTACTCAAATAACCATAGTACAAGGCAGAATGTGACAAAAGAGAAGTACAAATAAAATCTTATTGGGTCAGAGGAAGGAGAAATCACATTTATTTTGAGGGATCAGATAACATTTCATTGAGGAAGTAACATTTGAACCCAGCCTTGAAGGAAGAACATACTTCTGACATGTTGGAATATGGAGACAGAGCATTCTAAGAGCAACATGATCAAAGGTACAGAGCTGGAAAAGTGTGAGGTATATTGGGGAAACAATAAGTTAGACTGGATCATAGGATATATTTAGGGGAATATTGAGAGATGAATTTGGAAAAATAGGTTTGACAAGGCATATGCGGATCCCTGAATGCCAAGCTATAGAGTTTTGACTTCCTTAGTAGAGGCCACTAAAGGTTTTTTGAACAGGAGAATGATGCAGTTAAGAGCTGTAGCAAGATTAATCTGGCAACCGGGAGGAGGATGGATGGATTAGAATGGGAGAAACTAGAAAGAATGATGACTGGTTGAAAAACTATCGTAATAGTCCAGGTGAGCAGTAATAAAGGTCTGAACTAAGGCAGGGTAGTGAGAACAGAAAGGAGAACACTGATGCAAAAGACATTGTAAAGACAAGCAAAAGAGCTTGGTGGCTATATTTTATTTTATTTAAGTTTTTAAAGTTCTAAATTTAAATACCAAAAAAAGAAGCATTTCCATACATACAGCAGAACACAAAAAGAGGATTCCATATGAAACTGCCAATCTTCATTTCATACTGCTTTGTTTTACAAAAAAGTTCTAATGAATTCTGCATATGACTTTCAAAACTCTCCTGCTTCTCTGTGCTTCCTTTCGGACTTCCATCTGTTCTTTTCTGTGTATTTTAAGAAATGTTTCAATGGCTCTCTTTTTATTTCCTTCCTTCCTTCCTTCCTTCCTTCCTTCCTTCTTTCCTTCCTTCCTTCCTTCCTTTCTTTCCTTCTTTCTTTCTTTCCTTCTTT